>NC_054706.1:51619662-51880889 GCF_016097555.1 Gigantopelta aegis
TTCCCCAGTCGTATTCTGTTTTATGTAAGAAGAAAATTACAGTGTCCGTTTGCATCAAAAGGGAAGAAGAAAGAAATGTTTTATTTAATGACGCACCCAACACATTTTATTTACGGTTATATGGCGTCAGACATATGGTTAAGGACCACACATATATTGAGAGAGGAAACACCCATGATTAGACGGGATCTTATATATGCACCATCCCACAGACAGGATAGCACATACCACGGCCTTTAATATGCCTTCGTGGTGCACTGGCTGAAACGAGAAATAGCCCAATGGAGCCATCCGCGGAGATCGATAAAAGAAAGACCTACCGCGCATCAAGAAAACGCTTTACCACTGGACTGCGTCCCGTCCTGTCCCTAGAGGTAGTACTAAACCAAATAACTTCCGGCTGGGTCAAAGTTCGAGGCGCACTTTTGATAGAGAAGTCATGTGATTGTTGTAAAAAAACAGAGAAGAAGTTTCATCTTGGCTAAAAAGGTATGCAATTTTATTTCATCTAGTACCACTGTATCAAGTAGCCTTGTGCTTGAAACATGTATGGGGTATCTGCTAAAAAAAAAAAAGTACTCAAATTTTGTGCGGAACTAGGGTAGTCATAGATTCTATTCGTTATCTCTGATTTTGTGCGGAACTAGGGTAGTCGTACACTATAGTAGTGTCGGAAATAGAATAAAAATGATTTTCGTCAATTATTTCTTTCATATTAAACTGACAAGTAAATATTTTGCAAATACCTCTTTAATGATACTCTACCTACTTTAGCATTTACTTGTTTTGGCTCTCATTGATGTACAAGGTGGTGTTTACTCTTGAAATTAAAATGTAGATGTCCGTAAACAGGAGATTTGTGACCTTTATTGGAACAGACTATAACACATTTTGATGATATGTGTCCATTTCATTTACCCTTAAGAAAATTTTAATTTAAAACTGCAAGTTAACTGATTATTTTGAATTGCAGCATAAATTATTAATTATGACCAACATATTTAGTGAATATAAATTCAATATAAGTACATTAGAAATTTACACGATCTTCAGGCGCGTGCGCAGGGGGGGGGGGGGGTTGGGTCGAACCCCCGCTCAAGGCAAATATTTTTTTCATATCCCGATTTTTTTTACATTCCTATGAATGGATATGGAAGTACTGAGATGCGGCGCTCGCGGTGTCGGGCTTTGCAAGACACCTCGCCCCCCCCCCCCCCCCTGCAAAATTTCCTGCGCACGCCCCTGATCTTGCAACCACGTAAAGATGTTATATCATAGTTCTATGTCAGCAACTGTTTGTGATAAAGATTCTCCAATAAAAATTTATTTTTGACTAGTAGATAAAAATTATTTCCTATAATCATTAAGGGCATATAGTTAAAGGTGTAGTTTTTAAATGTTAAAGCAAAATTTAATAAAAACATGATTTGCAATAGCTGTCATTATGCAACTGAGATAGCACCTTTAATACCGGTATAATAGATCACAAACTCAAAATGGTTCTTGACAGTTTTGCTCAAAAGTTACTTATAAATGTCTACAAATATTTTGTTTTAGAGAGGAATAGGGGTAAACTGTCATTAGAAACAGTCCCTCACATATTGTAACAGCAATGAAATTGACACGTTGGCCAACATTTGTTATAGTCTGTTCCAATAAAGTGCACAAATCAACTGTTTGCCAACATATTTCTTTTAATTTCAAGAGTAAACACCACCTTGTACATCAATGAGAGCCCAAACAAGTAAATGCTAAATTAGGTAGACTATCATTAAATAGATATTTACATAATATTTACTTGTCTGTTTAATATGTAAGAAATAATCGACGAAAATCATTTTTATTTTATTTCCGACTACTTTAGTACCCGTTATCTATGAAATGAGCAGCTTGACTCCCTTTTTAAAAAATCATTTTAAGGGTAAGAGGTGGCAGTATGTAATGTACATCAGTGGTGTGTGTATGTTGATTAATACGCTGAAGGTAGGAGTTTTAGCCACATATGTCACTATTGTCGTCTATGGTATACAACTAACATTTGTTATAGTCTGTTCCAATAAAGTGCACAAATCACCTGTTTACCAACATATTTCTTTTAATTTCAAGAGTAAACACCACCTTGTACATCAATGAGAGCCCAAACAAGTAAATGCTAAATTAGGTAGATTATCATTAAATAGATATTTACATAATATTTACTTGTCTGTTTAATATGTAAGAAATAATCGACGAAAATCATTTTTATTTTATTTCCGACAGTACTTTAGTACCCGTTATCTATGAAATGAGCAGCTTGACTCCCTTTTTAAAAATTCATTTTAAGGGTGAGAGGTGGCAGTATGTAATGTACATCAGTGGTGTGTGTATGTTGATTAATACGCTGAAGGTAGGAGTTTTAGCCACATATGTCACTATTGTCGTCTATGGTATACAACTTAGACGAAGTGTCAAAATAATCACGTGTTTTATTACCACCACAGGCCTACATGCTCTCATTTCCATTTTTGTAGGGAATGGGGTAGGTGAGGGCAGGCTGATTTTTGCACGAATGAAACGAAAATGCCTGCATCTGGATAACAAAGTTTATTCATAGTTGCATTTATATCAAACATCTATAGAAGGAAGGAAGGAAATGTTTTATTTAACGACGCACTCAACACATTTTATTTACGGTTATATGGCATCAGACATATGGTTAAGGACCACACGTATATTAAGAGAGGCAACAAACGCTGTCGCCACTTCATGGGCTACTCTTTTCGATTAGCAGCAAGTGATCTTTTATATGCACCATCCCACATACAGTATAGCACATACAACAGCCTTTGATGTACCAGTCGTGGTGCACTGGATGGAGCGAGAAATAGCCCAATGGGCCAACTGACGGGGATCGATCCCAGACCGACCGCGCATCAAGCAAGCGCTTTACCACTGGGCTACACCCCGCCCCAAACAGCTATAGAGTTTTTAGACGAATCACTTGGGATTTTTACACGAATTACAACTAAAAATGTGAATACAAAGATGGAAGTACACGGTGAAAGGTTTTCAAGCTAATTTTACCCGAACGTCACAGTCGAATGCGAAGATTTGCTCCAGACGGGATTGGGGTGGGGGTGAGTGGTGGGGTGAGTGAGTTGAAACTTTAACCCATAACTGCAATCCCAACAATCCCAATGGGGCGTATCCAGGGAAGTTTTCGAGGGTCGAACAATCCCTACTTCTCCTTTCACATTCTCCTTTTTTTTCAATATATTTTCATGATTCCACCCCACACCCCCCTACAAACTTCGCTCGCCACAATCTAGACCCCCCCCCCAGCTGAAATTGCTGAATAGAAACACCTGTGATCAGCTATGTCAAAAAGATGGATGCCAAAAGACCCATCAAGAAGGTGATGAGGGGTTTTGACCGGAGGGGTTTTGACCGGAGGGGTTTTGACCTGGAAGGATTCTGACCGAGGACGGATCCTATTAAAACCTGACACACAAAAACAATAAGCATTTGATAAATCGTACTAAAACACGAATTAAAAAAAAAAAAAAAAAATGTATCGTGTTCATTGATATGTTAAAATATAATAAAACAACACAAAGACCAAAAACAAACAGAAAAGAAAATCTGCACCCCCCCCCCCCCCCTCCACAAACACACACACACTCCCCCCGACCTGGAAACTAAAAACAAAGAGCACTAGCAAAACTGTAATAATTATAAGCACAGAAAGAACCATAGTGTGTCATACAGTTGCCAGGCCGGAAGATTAACAATGTTCATTTTAAACGTGAAAAAATTAATTTAACATAAGATAATAAAAACAAAACTCACAATCACAATAACAAACAAACTGCAATATATCCCCAAAAAACACTGGGCATATTTTTATGTTTATCTGACACGAAACCCTTAAAGGGACAGATCCTAGTTTTTAAACACTAAGGCATATTTTTCACCTAGACCCTAGTTTCATCCCGTAACAATGGACACTAAGTTTCGTTAATTTACAAACCTGTAACAAATTTGGATACAACAGAGTGAAACAAAAGTCTGTCACGTTGAAATACCCTTAAAAATAGACTAAAACGCAACTCCGTAACCGTTATTTCTCAGACGCACGTGCGTTTTTAAAAATAGGAAAAATGCATTTTGTGGTATTAGAAACACCAGGATGACCAGAAACATTTTGGTTGTAGGGAAACGGATAATCTAAACAATAAAATATAAGTAATGTTTGATTTCAGCGATCATAAACGGCTCTAATAATGAAACACATGCCTTAGTGTTTAAAAACTAGGGTCTGTCCCTTTACAATTCTGTTCAGATGCTTTAATGGTAACATATTTTATGGTCATCCATTATGAATCAGCACCACTGAGTCACTGATTGGACGCTATTTTCTCAGTTTGGGCCAATGACGAAGAACTATTAGTGGGAGGGACCGCCAAGATCTCCGGCTTGGCCAATATTTGGTGCATGCAGACGTGTTGACAGAACGAAACATGTTTCCTGGATAACGTGTCGGACCTCTGACCCTTGTGTTTAATGATGGAGTCTCTTCTTGGTTGTTTCTTTCGGATACAAGGTCCAGTGCAGACGGACACAGTTCTCAAGGCGTTTGTCAAGGTACCCGCAAAACTATGTCTCCTTCTGCAGTCCTTATCCGAGTCGTTGGTATCCAAGGAACGCTTTGCAAAGGGTCCTGCAAAGCTATTTCTCCTGTTCAACTCATCTTCCGGGTCGTTATCTTCCAAACCAATCGTCAAGGTATTTTTCTTAATCTTGGAATTCTTCTTGTAATCACAATCCGAGTTGCTATCGTTCAAGACGTACGTTAAGGCGTTCGCAATGCTATGTCTCTTCGTGTTTATCATTATCCGAGCTGTTATCGTTGGAGCTGCCTTGATCTTGCGTTTTCGCTTGGTCTTTAACGTGGTTACTCATTGCTCTGTAGGAAAAAATGAAAATTTGTTGAACTTACTTGAAGCAGAATGCATAATTGTGGTAATGCGTAGGCCTAAACAATAATATAACCGACCCCCCCCCCCCCCCTAAAACCCCCACCCCAAAACAAAAGAAAAATCCCCCAAACCCTTGAATATTGACAGGATTCAAACCTGCTGCACCCATTCGCGAGCAAGGGAGGGACGTAGCCCAGTTTTAAAGCGCTCGCGGTCGGTCTGGGATCGATCCCCGTCGGTGGGTCCATTGGGCTAGTTCTCGTTACAACCAGTGCACCACGACTGGTATATCAAAGGCCGTGGTATGTGCTATCCTATCTGTGGGATGGTGCATATAAAAGATCCCTTGCTGCTAATCGAAAAGAGTAGCCCATGAAGTGGTGACAGTGGGTTTCCTCGCAATATCTGTGTGGTCCTTAACCATATGTCTGACGCCATATAACCGTAAATAAAATGTGTTGAGTGCGTCGTTAAATAAAACATGTCTTTCATGTCCATTCGCGAGCTGTTTGATGGCCTATATAAATCACTGTATGGTTACTCGGTTACTACCTCCGTCATGGACAGAACACTCTGGCGGAGTCAGAGGTTGTGCCCACGACAGGCGTGCTTGAACAGTTCTCTGATGGAAGCATGCCAAAAATTACCCACACCCACACATACTGGGTTACTACGGGAGTGGACTTTGGACGATTTTTGGTACAGCGTTTTCCCTTTGTCTGATCGATATCCAGGGAACATTGATGAAATATGCATTTTAGTAATTTGCATATTCATTATTGAAAACTCCTCGGATATTAGATTTAATTGACGCTACATGTATCTGAATGTTTGATTTTATGCAAAATATCGTGTAAGGCAGCTTAGAGTACCATTTTATTCAGTGTCATTCAATATTGCAAGTGAAAATAGATACACGTCAATTTCAGTGTTGCAGTAATACTAATATGTGTTGGCTTTTATTGTTAATATATTGCATTAAAATGTCATAAAATGCATGTTTGTCTGTTCTTAATTCAGATACATGTAGAAATGTTGCAGCATTTGGACGATTTACATTTATATGTTACGGCGTTTTACGCCTGCTATCGTTACGGCATTTTGACTAAAATGACGATCGACTATCGTTTAAAGAAGAATCCTCTATTATCTTTAATGAGACTACAGCCAGTGCGCCACGACTGGTATGTCAAAGACCGTGGTATGTGCTGTCCTATCTGTGGGATGGTGCATATAAAAGATCCTGAATGAATGAATGAATGTTTAACGACACCCCAGCACGAAAAATACATCGGCTATTGGGTGTCAAACTATGGTAATGCAAACAAATAAGATGATGATCAACATCAATATAAAAATTCAAGATTTAAACAAAAACAGTGTAAAGAACTGTGCAAAAATACAAACATTACAGATAGACACTGAATTTTACTCAAAATGTCAATTTGTGCTGTATTGGCCATTCTCAAAGAGAATGTTACACCCCTGCACCACGGTGAGGTTACAGCACGCGCAGGGGTATATATAAAAGATCCCTTGCTGCATTATAATAAAAGATCCCTTGCTGCATTAGGAAAAATGTAGCGGATTCCCTCTGATGACTACTTGTCAGAATTACCAAAAGTTTGACATCCAATAACCGATGTTTAATTTATCAGTGTGCTCTAGTGGTGTCGTTAAACTAAATAAACTTTAATGAGACATACACATATACGCACGTTTTTTCTCCCTACTCTATATAAATAAAGATAAAAATGTGGCACCCACAATAAAGTCTGTGCCCCCTTCGCTAGATATTGCCCCACCCCCTCTCCAGATATGGTTCCTACGGGCCTGCGCACGCATGCATGCACATATACACGATACACACGCGCGCACACACGCACACACACACACACACACACACAGACACGTACATACATATTTGCATGTATA
Source organism: Gigantopelta aegis (assembly GCF_016097555.1). Classification (NCBI taxonomy): domain Eukaryota; kingdom Metazoa; phylum Mollusca; class Gastropoda; order Neomphalida; family Peltospiridae; genus Gigantopelta; species Gigantopelta aegis. The sequence continues at coordinate 51,626,556 of NC_054706.1, forward strand.
CCTACCTACCAACCTACCTATCTACCTACCGAATACCTTATAACCGGACTTTTTATTTGGCCCACGGTATCCAGTTTAGAGGGGTTTTACTATATGGTTTGCAATACACTGTTAAATAATTAATTATTGTATTATTTCATGTCTTTATGGCATAGGCACTGGTGTCGCAAGGATTTTATATCAAGGGGGCCAACCAAGTTTTCTATAATTCTGTTAGGTTTTACATTTACCAAATATCACCCCTCCAAATAATAAAAAAAATTTTAAAGAAGGGATAAAAAAGGATAACTAAATTGCATTATTTAAATTGCATTTCTTACACATCCGTTAGTGATAAGACCATGTGTTATTTATGATTACACATACTTATTAACACATGTACGTGTTAACAATTTCAAGACATACGATTAGCTGCTCTTAGGTGATGACCAGGTCATTAATGCCATACATCCAATAAAAAACCCAGCGCGATGAAAATCGATTAGACTGTGACGTATAGTTAAAGGGACATTCCTGAGTTTGCTGCATTTTTAAAGATGTTATTAACTAAACGAGACTTTTTAACGATTGTAATTACATATCAAACATATTTTTCTGCATAAAATATTAGTGACTGTATATTAAACATGTTTCTGGTCGTTATAATATTTGTAGGCCCTACTAGGTTAAATTTAATTTTATTTCTAAAAATGTTTTTTTTTCGTACGTACGAAATTATTTGAAGACAAAATCCAGTTTGGACTCCTTACAAATATTAAGACGACCAGAAACACATTGAATATACAGACTCTGATATTCTAAACAAACAAATATATTTAATATGGAAGTTTAATCATAGAAATATCTTATTAGTCGGAAACATCTTACAATGCAGCAAACTCAGGAATGTCCCTTAAACCTGGCAATCACGTGTCTGTGACGCGTTGTCAATCTAATTAAAATTAGCTCCACTATTACATGTGGATCTAAAACCAGCCAGTTGGAGCTCATGTCCACCAACCAAAACCTTACTTGCAGAATCCTGCCAGTGATTTAAAACTAACAACACTGCGTAGTCCCCAATGTCCAGGTAACATTTCGTTTGTAAATAATAATTTAAATATTGACCAATCACACTTCGCCTTTTATAACGTTATTTGGGAGCATACAAATTCTAAAAATATCGGGCGAGTCTATTTTAGTGGCCGCAGTACAGCGAACCATACCAATACGTACGGGGTGGGTTATCAGTCTTCAATTTTACATTAAAAATTATTTATTTATTTATAAAAATAAAAATAAATCAATCAGTCTTCAGTTTTACATTACAAATTATTTATTTTATAAAATAATACATGTTTTAAGGCATTCGTAATTCACACGAAACATGTCGTATACCCTCAGGATAATTCGGAATGTTTTCAAATTATTTTTAAATCACTAGCAGGATTCTGCAAGTAAGGTTTTGATTGGTGGACATGAGCTCCAACTGGCTGGTATTAGATCCACATGTAATAGTGGAGCTAATTTTAATTAGATTGCGCGTAAGTCAGCTACAAGTGCAACGGCTGTAAATAACTTTTAGTCGCAAAAGATGTTAAAATTAGCTTAAAACCTGGTTTTTGGGGATATATAAGAAATAGAATAATACATCCGTGTCCGTTAGATACCATTTATCTCACAACTCGTTTAAAAACGTATCAAACTCGCTTTCGCTCGTTAGATACATTCCAAAACAACTTGTTGTGAGATAAATGGTATCTAACGGCCATTCATGTATTATTCTCTATAAAACGAATAACTGTCTAATAGTCTTGTTTGGACGTCAAGATAGCGAAGGACACAGTTCCATGTATTTTAAGGGGGCGGCATCGGGATTTGGGGCATAAAATATGCTGCCTAGCCCAAAAAGGCGAGTGCCGAAGGTGCGAAGGCCATGACGGGGTGTGTGGCTACCTCACCACCTCCACCGCAAAACCAACAATATTTTAATATACTGACCCCCTTTAGTGTTTTATTTTTTAGTAGCTCATTTTCTGTTGCTTGAAGAATTTTAAACCACTACACAGTTGATTTGGGTTCTCAAATAATATTATTTTACTCTATTCGACAATTTAACCATAACAGTATTGATATATGCAGTAGACTTCTGACGTAGCTATTCTGCATAGCAGCTGCAAGTTTGCGGCAGTTACAGTTAGTGAAATTAAAGGGACATTCCCGAGTTTGCTGCATTGTAAGATGTTTCCGACTAATAACACATTTCTACGATTGAACTTACATATTAAATATATTTTCTTGTTTAGAATATCAGTGTCTGTATATTCAATGTGTTTCTGGTCGTCTTAATATTTGTAAGAAGCCCAAACTGGAAAACAATATTTTAGGAAATAAAATGAAATTTAACCTAGTACAAATATTAGAACGATCAGAAACACGTTTAATATACAGCCACTAATATTTTATGCAGAACACACAATTGATATGTAATTACAATCGTTAAAAAGTCTCTGTTAGTCGATAACATCATAAAAATTGCAGCAAACTCAGGAATGTCCCTTTAACTTCTTCGGTGTATCTTTGGACACTGACTTGAATTAACGAAAATATAAAATTTAAATTGAATGAACAAATAAAGCAATGGTACCTGAAAATATGTTGTTTTATCCATAGAGATGGGAACCCTTTACTTTGGGTGTACATCTTTATAACCTGGATGGCATTAACATCAATTATGCAGCGATTACAATCATATGCATACTTAACTTTTGTTATACATTACTGTTTGTAGGTAACACATAAATAATCACATTTGTTTAAGTGACTCACACAATTTATAGAACTCCTTTGAGAATTGTTTTATACCCCTCGTTCTCGCTCGAGAAATAAAATAATTCCCAAATTCGTTCCATAAATTGTGTATGACACTCCCGCTCATACAATAATCCATATATATTTGCATCTTATTGTCTCATTCTGGAACAAAGAACACCAAAAAAAAAGAGCATGAGACAAATATCGAACAAGTCCATAACTTTACATTCTAATTCGACAAAATTCCGTATCCATATCGTAATAGTTCCGTAGCATTTCCAATATTTATAATAATCAAATTTAGTCATTAAAAAGGTATTTCTGTCATAATTGCGGTATCTACTTCGAAATACAATATATACATTAGCATTTCGTTAAATATTTTAAACTAATAATAATCAGGAAACCTCATTTTTCATAAATAAATACAATTAATGCACTCCTCGTGTTAGTAGACACCCAAATATATATTCTATATTATGTTAAACTCTATGTTAATTTCCAAGTGTCTGTCTATCTGTCTGTCTATCTGTCTGTCTCTGTCTCTGTCTCTGTCTCTGTCTCTCTCTCTCTCTCTCTCTCTCTCTCTCTCTCTCTCTCTCTCTCTCTCTCTCTCTCTCTCTCTCTCTCTCTCTCTCTCTCTCTCTCTCTCTCTTCTGTAATCAGTACAAATGTCAAAACTCCGTATGAAAAATAAGCAAAACGCTATACCAAAAATCTTCTTAAGTCCACTCCCGCAGTAACCGAGTAACCATACAGTGACATTAGTCTGTGGCATAGGCGTCGGAAACACGGTATGGGGGGGGGGGGGGGGGGGGGGGGGGGAGACAATATGAACTCGCATTTAATAAGTGAGCCCCCCTCTAAGTTGCCATCCGACGCCTATATGTGGTCATATAGAGATACGTTTTTATATTTATTTATCTGAACCGACACATTTTCCAATACACCTATATATTGTAAAAACTTACATTTGTGTTCTAGGTAAACATACACCATAGCTGGATTACCTCAAAACATGTGGTCCAATAGAACATCCTTACGCTAACATTTTAAGACTTCACAGTAATCTTGACGTCACGTGGACGTCATAGTAGCCTTGACGTCACGTAGAAAGAAAAGAAGCCACATTGTTCTTTGAATTTGCATGAGAAAACCGTATTCCGTGATCAAAATCGCATCTTTGCACAAGGCAGAGTCGAAATAATGTTTTAGGCAAAGTCGTGATTACTGCTATATCAGGTACTCATGCTTAGGAGGACCGCCACACCCCAAGGAGATCCTAACAGAATGTGCGTGCGTATGCGGTGCAGATTGGGACCTGGGCCCATGCTTATAAAACTTGAAGTCTAGACTTGAATAAAGTCCAGACTTTAACGTTATGCTATTTGAATGGCGTTGCCATGACGTTAAAGTCTGGACTTTATTAAAGTCTAGACTTTAAGGTTTATAAGCACGGGGCCTGGATGCAGAGGTCTTTATTTATTATTATTATTTAAATATAAAGTTGCCACTAAGACTAGCCTTTGCCTATTCGTCAAAATTACCAAATGTTTGATATTCAATAGCCGATAATTAATAAATCAATTAGTTTATCAAGTAAAACGTTGAGCGCAAAGCTACACTTGACATTTATATTGATGAACTATAAATCAATGTGCTTATTAATAAGTATGTTTCGAATTTAATAATAATAAGGATTGTCTGTTTTTCCTTTCAGGTTAATCTGGGTATGAAAACCCTCCCCACCCACCTAAAAAAAAAAAGACCATGGTAAAGTTTTGTGTTAACGGCTTCACCGATTCATAGTTTGCGGGGTTTTTTTTTAAGTAACAGACAATCCTCTAATACATATAAACGATATTATAACTGCTATCTACTATAGCTAGCATCAGCTAACCTATGATCCAGTCAGTGCACCACGACTGGTATATCAAAGGCCGTGGTATGTACTACCCTGTCACATGGGATGGTGCACATAAAAGATCCCTTGCTGCTAATCGAAAAGAGTAGCCCATGAAGTGGCGACAACGGGTTTTCTCTCTCAATATATTTATGGTCCTTAACCATGTCTGACGCCATATAACTACATAAAATGTGTTGAGTGCGTCATTAAATAAAAGATTTTTTTCTAGCCTACGACTGAACTGGGAGGGTGTGCGTACATGTGGTTGGGGGGGGGGAGGGGGGAGGTGCATGCAGGCATGGCCATTACCAATTATATCTCTTCGCCCCACCATTTACATTTTCTTGTCGCCCGTAACACTACTCATACTGTGGGTGCCCTTCCCCCCACAAATAAAATCCTGGCTGTACGCCAATGGGCAGAACCTCATCAGACAGTTACCATCTACTGTAAGAGTTTTAAATTTATGAGCACATGCATTTTGCCGTACCTTTGTATACCAGACAAACACGGTAAAGTGAAACAATGTTAAAATTCGGTTTGTTTTGTTTAACAACACATCTAGATCACATTTTGACATATAGCCTTAGTAAAAACCCATACATTTTTCCATTAATTAGTAGCAAGGGATCTTTTATATGCACCATCCCACATGCACAAATGGGATAGCACATACCATGGTCTTTCATATATACCAGTCATGGTACATTGGCTGGAATGAGAAATAGCCCAATGCTAGACCAACCGTGCATCAAACAAGTACTTTTAACACTGGGCTACATCCCACCCCCAAAACAGAAACAAGGGCTGTACTAGGGGCGAGGGTAGGGGTTGGCATAGGTAAGCAGATTCCACCAGATTGGCTTATTTTAAAAATGTCTTTTTTTATCTACCTGGAGACCCCCCCCCCCCCAATCACTTTCTTTTTAACCCCCTCCCTCCAAAGTTATTAAGGTTAGATGCAACCTGAAAATAAAAAGTGCATGCTTTTAAAGTTAGCGTAAAAAAACGTTGTTTTGGAGAACCCAACCCTACCTACAAAAAGGTCTGACCATAATTTCTTCTTTACGTGTATTATTTTCCCCCTTTTTAAAATTAATTTTTAAAGCATTACAATTTAATTTTTTTAATCCGTTCAAAGTACTAGAAACATTTTTGAACTAATGAACCGTAACAAATTAAAACAACAAACACAAAAAAAAGGACACGTAAATATTTTGTATATTTTATTTCTATGCAGTAGTGAAATGCACCTCCTGTGACAGGTGCTATACATGTATATATATGTGGCGATATGGTAATGTTCGAATGATAAATGACATGGAATGGCCACAAACAGACAAAACTATGAGAATAACCAAATCTTTCCAATTAACAGTTGCAGTAAATATTTTGAAATGTTAAAAATTTCAACCTGTACATAAATATTTCTGTTTTTAAGTCAAAAACATTTGCGATATTTACTTAACACAATTATTTAATTAACATGCTTGATTACCGTTTCATAATTTTTTTTTATCAGAAATAGTATGGTTTGGCTTTATTATTAGAATACAGAATACATACTAGGACTATTCCAGAAGTGATTTTTACAAAAAAAGAAACAAAAGAATAGTTTTTTTTTATCAAAGATAAATTTTAGATTTTCCAGTGAATAGTTGGGTTTAATATATTGTCATTTTATACTGGCAATATCTCAATTCAACATGGTACAAGACAAACATTTCACAGATGAATGAGTGATTTTATTAACCCTGTTCCCAAACAATACTAATAATGCTGCCCATCTGTATGACATACACATATTTTCTCCAAAAATTAAAATGTATTGCTGCTTTAATTAATTATCTACTAATTAGATGTTACCAAAGGTTATTTGACTATGATATCTTGTTGGTCTATTCACAATTTTATAACACCTTCCTTTCATATACACAAAGTAAAATTTTGGCGTTTCGTAAATTATGTTTTTAACAAATTAAAAATCCATGGTAAAAGTAAATACTGATACACATAATTAAATTTTGAAAAATGGAATTTTGCAGATGCTGACACCCCCCCCCCCCCCCCCCCCCCCCCCCCAACTCCAAACAAATAAGTACACATTCAAATTACTGGTAAATGTGGACTCCCAAGGTATATATTTAGGTACCGTAATAAAATCAAATTTTTTGTTTCCTTGAGTGCAGTATTACTGTAAGAGGAATCTGTATCTTCACCATATTTTCCCAGCTTTATTTTAATTTAGCCAAATAAAACCTTAATTTATAATTATACTAAATGTAATATCCTGTTCTGTTCCTACAATCTATAATATTCCATAAATATTTTATTATACCTATTATGCATTTTTAACAGACCATCCCAAGAAACATAATTTAAATAATAACCATTTAAAAAAGAAAATTGTAAAAAATTTAATTTGTACAACATGATATATAAAAATATTGCTCAATCCATAGAATGTTTTTAAACATAAAAAGGTTCCTGTGTACCAAACTAAATGGTCTCAAACCAACTGCAGTTTATAGATGGTTGAAATTTGTTTTCGCACGACCAAAAATTATTTCTTGGAAATGATTTATTTTTCCTTCATTACATATATTTTGTTCAATACATACACAGGAACTTTTTCCATGAGAATATATATATATATATATATATATATATATATATATATATATTAACCATAACAGAAGACCACCATAACAGTAATTTCTTCAATGTGGGTGATTATACTGAAAATATCCCCATTGTGGTTAAAAATACAGAATGCCAGTAAATCTATTCAAGTAATTTTTATGCCTATATCGAACGAAAAGTCCTAAAGCCTCTTAAATGAAAATTAAATCAAACTGGATTGAAGAGATTTTTAAAAACTCATTTACTGCAACAACAAATTAATTTCTAATTTTAAAAGCCCCCAAAACCTCTTGTACACCCCCCCCCCCCCACACACACACTGATGAGCACTTTTTTTTTCCTTTTAAATTTTAGGTATGTGTGTATGTACTCTCATTATAAGATATTGCAGAAATCAAAGACACTTTCAAAATTATTGGGCACATCCTCAGTATTTTTAACCACATACTTTTTTCTGCACCTGTATACAAAATACTTTATCTCATTTGAAAATATTTCTAACATGGACAGAATTGAGACTTGCATAAATTTTGACTAGGCATAAATTAATATTTCACCTTCAAAAACATTTCCCCGGTTATAAAAATGGCGTATGATTTTATGTACAAAACTTATTTATATACAATTCAGATCTAATAAACACTAACATGTCATAGAATATATATCTACAAATACTTAAAAATATAAATATTGAACAGTTTTTAACTGACAAAAAAATAAAAAAAAAGACATTAAACAAAACAAAACAACGATCAGATCTTTGGTTTGACCAGGTAAACTTTGAGTAATGATCACAAGACAAAAATGCAAGAAAAAACATGTCTTCTTGTTCTCTTTATCAGAAAAGCATGCGCTGTTAAGCAAAATATTTTACTACTCTACTGAAATGTGCTATTTCCTTACTACAGCCAATTTCATTGAATCATATTTTCATTAAACAAACAAGTTAAAAATTTTTTTTACTTTTGCCATCAATTTACATATATTATCATCAATTTAATAAGGATATGAAATGGTTTTTAGGTCTATGTCAGAAATGTTCATTTGAAATGAGATCAGATACAGCCAAATTAGGGACTGTAGATACATTGTATGTTTACATAATATAATATTACACCAAAACACCTTTTTCATTTCAAAGGTGGAGAAAATTAAAAAAACAATTGCTCTGATTTCCATCTCTTCAGTCCTCATATGAGATCAATTCAGTTACAACTTTATTGTTTGTTTTTTAATAGAAATATACAAAAATAAACTACTATTGACCTCCATACTATGTTGTGCTTCAGAAACAATGTACTAATTTTATCTGACTTAACAAACAATATAAAAAACATATGATATGCAACTCTTAGCTCCATATAGATTTAATATTAACACTTTGCAGTGAAACAACACAACATGACACTGCTATAGTTAATCAAGTCACAACCAATGAACGACTGCGATACACATATAACAATTAGCACTGCCAACCAATCACAACCTGCGTAACAAAACACATAAATAATTGCAATTTAAAATTATATATATATAATTATATATATATATATATATATATATATTAGGTAGGGGGCATAACTCTGTTCATGTAGTAATAGCACTTTGAACAGAATTGATAGCCAGGCAGTGATCCTTTCTTCTGACATAAGTTACACAACAATTCTCCTGCTACTACAGCCGGTGAATCGTCACTGTTCGAACTATCGTCAACATCGTCAACCTCTGTGTCCGAATACGACACCCGACGAGTGGCCGCCAGATCCTCGTCGTCGCTGTAATAAGCGCGATCGTCCACGGCGACGCGAGGCGATGATTTCTCCGAAGCAGACTCGTACCCTAGCTTGCCGTTCTCCACCATGGCTATCAGTGCGATATTGTCACAGAACGTCACAGACTTGCGTGGCCTGCTGAGGATGGACTTTCCTTTCTTCGTCTTTAGGGCAGATTTCGGTTTCTTGGAGCTCGATTCGGATTTGCTGCGCACCCTATAACTGACTGTGCTGGCGTTGGAGTCGCTCTTTTTCACGGGTCTGCGCGACTCGTGGCCGACCGTCACGGTTTCAAACCGCGAGGCCAAAGCCTTGACACTAATGGCATCTCCACTGTCGGGTGTCTTCTCTTTCGATACATTTTGCTGGAGTGTGTCCTTCTGTGTTACTGATGGCTCAGTACTGTACCTTAAGTCTGGGTGGCTCTGTAATTACAAACAAAACTTTTGAGCAACTTGTGTAGCATTTACAGACATGTTTAACAATTTTGTATGTTACATTAAACTTAAAAAGTTTTAGGTTTTTTTTGCAATTCATGAAGAATTCACTAACATATTTCACAATTCCGTGCATTAAATTAAATTTTAAAGGGAATTTTTAGCAATGCATGTCGAATTTACCAACATGTCTCAATTATGTGCATTATGTCACTTAAAAAGGGAATTTTCAGCAATTTATATGTAGAATTCACAAACATATTTCCCAATTATGTGTATCAGACAAAACTTAACACTTATTAAATGGCAAGTATTCAAACGAATATTCAGTGTAATCAGTAATGGATAAAATTTCATTCTACTATAATTTGAACATCACTGGAACATTTAAATAGATACATGTGTGTATTTTAACTATATATTAACTTACAAATGCACATGTTAGAAAATATTAGCAAATATTATAAATAAATGTAATATATATAGCTGTTTAGTATAAAATTAGTTCATGACACAATGAGTAGTCAACCGACCAATACGAAATCACTATGAGTGACTATAGCACCTGAGTTATAACTACAAGACAGAAGTGCACACTGGGTAGTACAGTTAGCTTGTCTCGATGATGATGTCTCAATGTGAAGTTAACCGCCAGAAACTTTCACTAAATGGTTACTACAGGTTAGTAATGGTTAGTTCTCTACAGTTAGAACATGCACACTTACAAAAGCAAATACCATTTAGCATCAGTTATACAAACAATGTGTGTACAGTACTAGTAAAATAAAACACATGCACATGACAATTTAATATATTTAAATAACAGCAGGTGTAGCAAATACAAAATGGGTTCTTTATCTTAAGCGGGGGCGGGACACAGCCTAGTGGTAAAATGCTTGCTTGATGCGCGGTTGGTGTGGGATCGACCCCAGTCGGTGGGCTCATTGGGCTATTTCTCATTTCTGCTGTGAAATGTCCTATCCTGTCTGTGGGATGGTGTATGTAAAAGATCCCTTGCTGCTAATGGAAAAATGTTGCGGGTTTACTCTCTAATGTCAAAATTACCAAATGTTTGACATCCAATAGCTGAAGATTAATAAATCAATGTGCTCTAGTGGTGTCGATAAATAAAACAAACTTTAAAACTTAAGGGTAAAACTCTTTTCACAGTGATCAGATATATATTTTACCTACTATCTTGTCAGAGATTCGAATACATTATTTTGAAATTGTAGATGGATGAAAAATATAAAACTGAACATAAAATGCCACTAAGGGACCCATCTAAAATTACAACAGTGGAATAAAGTGACATACTGTACATAAAGCAAGCCAGTTGTGCATCCCCAATACCTAACACCCACTCCCCACACCCCCCAAAAAAGAAAGAGAAAAAAACCTCAACAGAATACATGTGTACATACATAGAGTAAGTGGTTTAGCCATTCAATGCACTTCTGACATGATCAATGTCCATTACAAAAAATCTGAGCATTTTAAATATGATTTAATGTATGAAGGCAAAAGTTAATGACCAGAGTCTGATACTCTGAAGAAACGTGGTCGTTGATAGTGTACAAAGTGAACAAAAAATTACAATGAAACTCTTCTAAACCGGACACCCTCGGGACCAAGTAAAAAGTCCGGTTTTAAGAGTTATCCGGTTTAGAGAGGTTCTCTACTGTACAGATATTTAACAAGGGACCATGAAAAATATCTGGTTTTTAGGGGATTCCGGTTTAAAGAGGTTCTCTACTGTACATATATTTAACAAAGGACCATGAAAAATATCTGGTTTTAAGGGATTCCGGTTTAGAGAGGGTCCGGTTTTGAAAGGTTTCACTGTATATGAAAAAACATTATTAAATTATTTTTGTTGTTCTTATTTGTTTGTTTTCTGACTTCCTTATCAACTGTAGTATTTTTAATTTGGGCTATTTCAAATATGGTCATAACATTTAGTAATCCCTCACCATACCCACTCCTGCCCAGGGAACATGCAAAAATGGTTTGTAGGTTGTTACTTGGAAAGAACATCATACACATAAAAAGAAATAAAATTTACAAATTACAATGTAAATCCATAAAACATATGTTAATAACTGTGTAATGTTGAAGTACACATCATTAGTGGTCAGAACTAGTGAAACTATTTCTTTTTAACTCTTATTATTTAGGATGCAAAAATAAATTAAATAAAAATTATGTACAAATAAAATCCCCAATGAAAAAAATAGACCACATACTATGCAACTTCAATAAACATAATAAGCACAATTTTTTTTTTTTATGTACATGTACATGCAAAATTTCCAGCACCAAAATCTCAATGTCAAGACAGTATAATAAATGTATAAAACTTAAACTAAATTAAACACACTGCATGCAATATTTAGTTTTTTAAAAAAGAAAATAAACAACGAAAACATAAACACCAAAAAGGTCAACAATAAAAAAATGCCAGGGTAAAAACTAAAGCTCACACAGTGCACTGACCACTTGATGAGGGAGAAGTGAGAATATGAAAACACACTGACCACCCTATACTTACAGTGGACGTAAACCTGGCTAATTCACCAGGTCGGGGCGTAACACGACCACGATGATGATCGAAGCCAGTGTTTGTATCTGCAGCAGCAATCAAGGAAAGGGAGATAATTAAACACTATATTCTGGACGTCAGTATATAACAGAGAGATTTATGAACATTAGAAACGATATCATAATAGATGTTGTTTAAAGTAATAAATATATCATTCATATAGATAATGATAGGTAAGTTTTTGTATTAGTAATGGACACAATTGTATGATGAATTGAAGATGAAATAAAAGAACAAGAATAGAAAAAAAGATGTGATAACTATAGATATATAATTATGGCAAGACACTATGTAACTTGCAAAATCTTATTCTTAGCTTGAGCTAGGCAAGAAAAAGAGTTTTCTATTTTGAGAACACGTATTACAAAACATTTTAAATTTTAGATAAAAAAATATTATGTTATTAAAACCAAACTGGCTTTCATAATACTTAAAAATCTTGTATATGCTAACAGTTGTTTTTATAACAAAAGAGGCACTTAAGACTTCTTGCAGAACACCCCCACCTCCAACTTAGATTTTTTTCAATGAGTGCTTAACATACTGTAATATATGCAATCACATATTAAAATATGGTTTCACGTGTTTTATACATGGATAGTACACAGCCGATTTATCAACCACAATTTTATATTTAACTTTTTTTGGTGTCTATGCTCTATGCTGGAATGACATCATTGGTTGACCCTTTTCATGACGTCAAACTAATTGTGGTGCCTAGTATGTCATAATGTCTACAGCATTAATAAACTGATGGCACACCACTCGTAGTCATGCTACAAAAGAGTTAAAATGGTCCTCTCCTACTAAATACTGGTACAATTCTATGTATTGTTCTGTTTTTACTGAACTAAAAACCTCCTTTTTTACATTCATCATACATTATGTTACTGTAGACAACAGACAGGTTAGTCATGCATGGACAAGACAGTCTACTGCTAGATTCTATAATGTGCAGCTTGAAATATTCACCGATTGTTAATTAATGATGTCGTCTGCCATTTAGTAAAAGCACTGAAGCTGGTGCAGATAGGCTTATTATTATTTTATTATTTTCAGAAATATGAATTTCTAATAGAATTTACTCTTAAATGTTCGTTTTCCCAAGCATGTACAGGTACACAAAATTTTAATTATGCATTAGCAATATTTTTCTCCCTTTTTTTGTTAATAAACTACTAAAATTAAATTTCAAAATTTCAAATTACCCCCCCACCCCCAAATTTGAATATTAATTTATGTAAAACAATTAACAACCCCCCCCCCCCCCCCAAACTCCGACCCATCTAATATTTAGTTTAAATTTTGCACCCTCCTTCCCCTAATTTGATGGAATCATTAATATATACATGTATTAACGTTAAAAAATAAAAAAGTATTTTCCCAAACAACTATTTCCACACTGGTATTCTGATAAAAAATCCCCAATGATTTAACTTCTAAATTTTAGACAAAAAAATATTTGTGTACACCTGGAAAGACGAACTATATCAGTGAAGTTTCATTGCACAATGGGTTAGTGTATGTACCTGGAGTGTTAGCAAAAGGTGACTCTACAAGTTTCTGGCAGTCTGGCTGAGAGGAACATCTCTCGAGAGGGCGCGGTGCCATGTCGTACACATTCAGACAATTGTTGCTGATCGAATGGGCCATGCTTGGCGCCCACTGCCCTACTTTCTTAGTGGGCACGTGTGGCCTGCTTGAAGCTGGCAATGGCTTTCTGGAAGCTGGCGCTGGCTTGCCATCTTTATTTAGAGTCTGGTTTTGTGAACCAAACTGTGCACTTCTGTCAGGAATACTCTGTGCGGCTTGTAAGTGATTCCTGAAGTTTCTACCAACCTCTGCTGATGCCTTCGTTTCTGTTCCACTCTGACCTTGACCTTGGAATGCCATCTGCTGGCACCTACTCTGTTGATACCCACTCCCTGTTTGACCTTGCTGTTTCATGTGTTGATAATCTGATGCACCATAACCCTGACCCTCAGTACCAGGCTGCAGATCTCTTTCTCTGTAACCATTCTGACCTTGACCTTGATACTGTGCTGCCATCTGCCGACAACCACTGCCACTGCTAGCTTGACCTTGAAAAGCAGTTGACTGCCGATCTACCACACCACACCCTGGCTGCATCTGACCTTGACCTGGTGTGGTACGGTTTTGTTCTGGTAGCTGCTGCTGGTTGTTCTTGTTTGCCGACCACTGGGTTATCTGACTCTGGTGCCTCTGGACATAGTTCTTCTCGAGCAGTTCACGAATCTCAGACTGACTCATCTTCTTCCTTCCCGAGCCGCTGGAGTCGGATCCTTCTATAGAATTAGTTGTGCTTGATCCAGAAGAAGACCTCACGTGCTGCACCTGTGAAATGTTCTGAAGAGATTTCTGCTTGTTCAGGTAAGACTTGTAAACCTCGCTCTCGGAAGTTTTAATCTCGGGCGGCTTCTTGCCTTTCTGTGGTCGTGGTAACGTTGCATAAGCATCGATGAGATTTTCTTGAGAACTGGACCGGTGACTAGATGACTGAGACGAAGAGGAATGAACGGACGAGTTGCTGCCACCGTAGCAGTGACTGGGCACACCTGACTGATCGCAGTTAGTAGTCCTGTTCATTGTTTTCTGTGAGTTATCTCCCCTACTCGACATCTGGGAGTGCTCACTCGAAGTACTGACTTGCCTACTGTGCGGCGCACAATTATTCTGACCATTATTCTCGTGGTCACTAGTCCTATCCGAAAAATTAGTCCTTTCACTAGCGTTAGTCCTGTCGGGAAAAACGGTCCTTTCACTAGTGTTAGTCCTGTCTGAAATGATAGAACCAGATCGTCCACTCGAATTCGTATAAACACATTGCTTGTCCGTTATTCCAGGGCCCAGTCTGTCTCGCGACCCATTCTGTCGAATACACCCTGATTCCGGATTATATGAATTCTCAGAATCACTGCTTGTAACACTTGATCTGGAAGAAAAAAAAAATGTATGAATGAATGAATAAATGAATGAATGTATGCTTGACTGAATGATTCAATCAACAGGTTAGCACAATAATAGACATTGGCTATTAGGTGTCAGAATGAACAAAAGAAAATAATTAAAAAACTAATTAAAATTTTTTTTAATTGAAGACAATATTGCTTGAAAAAAAATGCAGTGCAGTGAAACCCTTCTAAATTGGACACCCATGGGACAAAGCAAAAAATCTGATTTTAAGGGTATCTGGTTTAAAGAAGTTCTGTTATATACTGATATTTAGTCAGAGACAATGAAAAATATTCAGGTTTTTTTAAAGGAATTCTGGCTTATCGAGTGTCCAGTTTTGAGAGCTTTACTGTATACTCATTTAGGGAAAGAAACTAAAATTATGTTCAAATTATTTAACTTTAATAACAATTTAAAACAAAGGTTTTTCTCAGTATTAACAATTTGTTTATAAATAAGAAAATATAAACCAGGGATAGACTCCAAGTTAATATATTATCATGATAGTTTAAATTTCTTAGTGAACCACTATTGCTAAGATAAAGTTGATACTTACAAAATTATTAACCTATATTCTTCTTAAGATTACAGCAATACAATGCTTAAGTAGTATCAGCTAAATTATTTATAAAAATAGCAGAAAAACAACATATTTCAGATGCCATTTGCCATAGCTAAATGTCTAAAAAAATAAACAATAAAAATATTCCATAAATTTCAAGAATTTATTCTCCTGTGAAATGGCATCAATAAAATATTCATGAAGCTGATAAAATATTCTTTCAATAATAGTTTTGTCATGGAACCTAGTTCTATTTTGAAAACACTGAAAAATCCCAGACTTTAAATATTCCGTTTCACATGTGGCATATGTCTTGAAGTAGAGTCGGTCTTATTTAAAGGTTAACCTAATCAATCTAAACTATTATTTATAACCAATCCAATGATATGATAAAGTAAAATGTCATATGCTCTTCAAAGCCACATTTAATTAGTCCAACAGGTGACTATATATATTTGATTATAATTTTATATGTTTTTTTACTTTAACAAAGAAGGAAGGATTGTTTTTATTTAACGACACATGTAACACATTTTTAATTAGTTATATGGCGTTAGGCATATGGCTGAGGACCACACAGATAATGAGAGTAAACCCACTACCACCATGCAATGAGCTACTGTTTTTGATGACTTACTTTAACAATACATTTACCAGCAAATTGAACAGTTTGAAAATTAGGTAATAATTACGTTGTATAAATTGACTTTTTGCTGACTTTAATGTTGGTTTTTACTGTAAATAGACTACAGAATTCCCCTAAATTTCTGACAGGTTAAACTGCTGCAAATACAAGGAAGGAAGGAAAAGTTTTATTTAACAACACACTCAACACATTTTAATAACAGTTATATGGTGTCGGACATATTGCAAATACAAATACATTTGATTAACCGATCAAATTAAGCATACATGAAGATTGAATTAGAATCAGTGTTTTGTTTTTCTGATTCCCCTTGTGACATACCTTCTTCCCATGGCATCAGCTGGTAACTGTTTTATTTTTATTTGTAGACTGCGTGATTTCAGGATACACGAGTTACAGCGTCGCTGAGAATACACTAAGGACTGATGGGTAATATTACCCAGGCTCATCGCTTGACGAAGACAACCTAAAAAATTTAACAAATATATACATTAAAAATATATAGAGTAAATTATCACATGGGTTTTATGACATATCATGGGTAAGTTATAGGATAAATATGATACAGCCAATTTAGAAAAATCTTCTGTTAGTAAATTACTTTTTGAGACACATTTAGCTTGACAGTGCTAGATAACTTCATGTTCACAACGAACAAAGACCTGTGTCAAAGTTGCTATGCAGTCGACATCATGTCACAAATAATGATCTACAAAATAACCACGTTGGCAAAATAACTAATTTTATAATAAGACTGTGAACAGGCTAAATATACAGTTTTCTTTTATAGCCATACCTAATTCTAACACATTGTAATGGTAAAAAATACTTGGTATATTACTAATGAACTGAAATGTTTAACATCCAATATAAGAATTGTAAAGATAGTAGATAGATGAGGACACGTTCACAAGAACAGAAGACTACAAGCATGTGGGCTACTCTTCTTAATTCATTATTGCATATATTACTTCAATATTTTGATTTAGTTCTACAACCAAGTCATGCTCAAAGATGTGTTATGTATGTATTTAAAATATGTTAAAAAGCATTATGGTGAGGGGGTAAAAAGGCCGGAATTTTGTTTTATGTAATTGTTGAACAACCCATAACTATATCAATGAATATTAGTTCAGTCAAATATTATTGGTTTTCACTGGCTACTTGAGGGTCAATGACAGCTTTCTTATCAGGGCTAGCTCAGGCATGTTTCTGTTCACCCAGAGCTACTCTTGGCTATATATATATACATGCAGCAATTAGCAAAATTAATGTCTTGTTACCTATAGCATTTTCACAGTGACCGAGTGCCTGTGTGAGTCTGTTGTCCGTTTCTGCCAACACACACTGGTCCATGTAGTCTTCAGCAGTGCGACACAACTGCATGAACTTGTCATTTCCTGCTGAATCTGAAATATCACAAACAGGCTGACGCATGAACTCTGTCCACAGTAAACAAATTCATAGATGTCAAACATATATGAAAAGTGTAGGCAAGATATTGAAAATATTACTATATATTACTAACAGTTAAAAAATGCAAAATACATGTCCCATATCATGTATGAGTCATGTTCTCCCCCATTGTATTCTTTATGTACATTTACACGGCTCAAACAGTTACAGTACAGTATTGGACACCATACATATAAAAAAAACCCAGAATTTGTAAATTCATCATAGAAAGTAAAAAAAATTAACATTTAATTTGAATTGTTTCTTCAGTAATTATTACAACTTGCATCAGTTATTGATTACAATTTTTATGTGATACGGACTTTTACTCTAAATTTTAATTTTATATATCTGTGATATTTGTATTTTTTGCACATTTCTTTATACTATGTTTTTATTTGAATCTTGAATTTTTATATTGATGTTGATCATCACTTTAGTTTTGCATTTACCATATTCTGACACCCAATAGCCGATGTATTTTTCGTGCTGGAGTGTCGTTAAACATTCATTCATTCAGTTATTGATTTTCTTAATTATAAACTTAATGAAGATTAAACAAACTTGAAAGATTCGAATGCTGGAAACAGTATTATGCCCAAACTGAACTGTAAATGGTTACACCATGAGTATAATATAAAAGTTATACTGTTAGAAGACTTACCGTCTTTCTGTTGGACAACACCAGCGATGTCTTCTGATGGTGATGGACCAGAAATCTGGCCTACAACAAAATCTGAAAACATAAATAATCTTATTAAATCACATGTAAAGTTGGACATATTACTAGAATGCAGTGGTGCAAAAATACTTTGTCAGTTCTCAAGAGTGCAACAACTGTTCAGGCAGGACTCCAATATTTGATTTCTTCATCAATGGAGTCATAATTCCTAAACTTTTTGCCACCAAGGAAGGTCCAATGTACACCCAGCACTCATTCTAATTATACTACTAATTAAATGGCATCATCTCACAGCTTTGTAAATTAAATTAAATTCCAACAAATTTATTATTTGCATCCTTAACTTTTGTTGATAACATTAATCTATTTCTCACATATGGATAATGACAAACACCAGTTATAAATACATTAAACAATACATTAAGACTTTGAAAATGAGTATCTTACTTTTTTGTGGTACAGGTGGTTTCTGCCATCCCATGTTGTGGATTGCCATCTTGCCACTGCTTTCATATGGAGATACAATCACGTCATCAACAGGAGAACACATCTTGCCAGACATGTTAGCAGATGATGGCTTGATGTGAACATCTCCCGACATCTTGGAACCTAAGTCCTGTGGCACCGTTTTCAAACTGTCCTCAAAACTACACTCTTTGATAGGATGCATCGTTTGTCTGTTCGGATAGGATTCAAACAACTGTCTGTTGATATCATCTTTAGGAAATCCTGAACTATCACTCCCTGCAGGAAGAGTTGTCAGGTGGCCATTGGTGTATCCTGGATATGTCTGCTTATGCTGTGTGTCCTGACTGCAGGCATCTTTGCTGTCTGCAGGATAGTGGTTGCTCGGCTTGTAGCCTTGAGCACGCTCCATTACAGCCTGTGCATTGAAAGACTTTGGAACAATCATGCTCCGGCTAAGGAAGTACTGCGTGTATGGATCCACTGTGCCACTTCCAGTGGAGCTGGAACTGTTCCTATCACTGCTTCCATAACCCGAGTCACGGTGAGAACTCAGGGAAACACTGTCGTACGGTATCTCCACACTCAGAGCATTCTTGCCTTCCATGCTCTTAGCACTGAGCAGCTTGCCCATCAAGCTGTCGGACTCTATGCTGCTGTTGCTTGTGATGCTTCCAGCATTGGACGGCTGCCTCTGCACACCCTGGTGCTTTAGGATGTTCTCCACTAAACTCCTATCGATGTACATCTTCTTCTCATCCACAAAACCTTCATCGTTCTCAGCAACCTTCTCGGCTTTGTTCCTCTGCTTCTTCTCAGAGGATTTGACTTTCTTCTTCATCTTCTTGGTTTCTGAACTTTTGCTGGAAGATGACGTCTGCCTCTCGTGAGTTGCTGAAGGTGGAAGAGGTGGTCTTGCTGGTGGCTGCATCAGTCCTTCTGGAGCGCTGAGGCTGTGTGACAGGGTCTGTCCAGGCTCGTGGGTGGACGATTGCCTGGAATGATTCACAGAAGGCACTACAGGGATGGAAACAGGCAGAGGTACAGGTTTCTTATTCAGGGACCTCAAGCCTTCTGGATTCAACAAGTTGCCCATGGATCCTTGCCGATTCAGTCCTTGCTTTGCATTCTGGTAAGACTGAGCCTCGCACATCTTTTTCTTACGTGGAAGAGTAGCCAGACCGGACTGTACAGGTCCATGATTGGTGTGTTCAATATTTTCGTAGTTGTGATGAACGGACGGTTTAATAACACGGTGCTGGTTAGAACTCACAATGTCAGAGTTGATGCTCAGGTTATCCTCACCATTCTGAGACTTCTGTCTCTGCTGTTTGAAAGGTCCACTGGCATCACTGATGACTGGACTGTCGGGTGATGGTGATGAAGATGAAGAGGAATAACGTGTTGGATCGACTTGATAGCGGACAACATCGGCCGCAATCTTCTTCTTCCCTTTCTTAAAGCTTTCTTTCTTTTGCGTTTCTACAGCCTTGTTTGGTTTTAGTGGCATGGGAACAATGTTAGGATCATACCCGTTAAGTGAGGATGGTCTGCGGTACTGGTCACTGTTAGACAATGTGTAGTTGTCCACCTCATCTTGAGGATTCTCACACGGGGCTGCTCCTCCGCTCATGAAAATATATTCCCCAAGCATCTCCTTCCCTGGATGGTGATACTTGCTGGATTCCATAGCCGGACAAGAAACTGTAGAGTCACGGCGAGGAACTGATTTTCCAGACTTGTTTTCCTTCCCAGCCATTGCAATGAGGAAGCTAGGTTGCCGAGTGTGATCAGTGTCCGTCCGCCGCGGTGCATGTCTGGGTGATTCCGTGTAGTATTCTGGTCCCGGAGTTACGGCCCGTCTGCCCGTGTCCTCTGGAATAGGGGTCTTGGATCTGTGATCGGGGTTAGGGGTTTGTGATCTCCGTGCAGGTAAACTTTTAATGCTCTCGCACGTCTGGTCCAAGTTGGTATCTTCAGACAAGGCTAAAAGTAGAGGTGTAAAGAAAATAAACTCTGTTTCTAGACAGTAACTAAGTACATAATATTAGTCAAATACAGTTGAATCCTGTTGGCTCGAACCCCATCCGGACTCCAGAAGGTGTTCGACCTATTGGGTAGTTCAACCTATCCATTCAGTCAACACTGTTTAAGTGTAACTCGGGACTTCATTTTTGGTTCGAGCATTGCGGTGTATTTGACCCTTCCAAGTTTGACCCAACAAGATTCTACTTTATCTATATTCACTAGTATTCTGTATTTTTCAAAACTCAATTAAGTCACATGGAAGACAAAACAAATTGTATTTTTAAACTGTTAATAAAATAATTCAAAATAACTGTTTATAAAATACTCACGCTTAAAAGGTTGACATCAAAACTGGGAACAACTGACATTGTTTTAGAGTTACACTCCAGTTTGAGCAAGGAATCCATATTTCAGTATTTAAAGAACATAGATTAATATTAAAGTTTTCTGCTATAAATAAAAATTTATGTTTCAAATAACAGCTGACTTTCAGATAGTTGAAGAGGTACTAGAATGTTTTCTAAAAGCCTTCTTGATGCTTACTTGCAGTCTGGACGTATCCTGGAGCCATAGTCCTTTTCTTGGGAGCTTTGTCCACAGACACTGGTGTAGCCGCAGGGTTTGCATACAACAACAAGAGAGGCTGATACCGACCCCGACAACACTTCTCTATCACGTGCTCAAATCGAGGTCCAATCTGAAAAATATAATCAATATTAAACATGTATTATCATTATTATGACAAAAGAGAAATATTAGTAAAAATTACCAGAGATGTCGGGTAAAAGCATATTGATCCACTGTTTACAGACATAAAACGTACATCATAACCATATTCTAAACTAACCATCAGTTTCAGCTTTCTTAATCCCCAAAACAGTGGATTCTAACATTTGTCTGAACAAATTTATATTGTATAGTCCCAAATCGGTTTACAAAACAAGAGAAGCTCAGACTAACCTGGCTTTAATTGTGTTGGGTTTTTTTTTAAATATAGAAAAATGAAGAAAAAAGAAATCAATAATACCCAGCTGAGAACCAAGTTCAGTTTTCACAAAGACTAATCTGTTGATTGGTTAATTAAATCGGATATAACCAACAACTTAACTCTGTGCATTCATATGAAATTATTGTTAAAATATTGAATTCAATAAAAAGAAATTACACTACAAAAGAATTAAAGCTACCAGAATTATTATTTTAATAAATATTTATATGTTATTAAAAATAATTCCTTTTACAAAATGTTTTTAAAAAAATGCATATCTTTGAACATAAACCAATAGCAAAGTGAAAAAACAAGACAAAATGTTTTTAATATATTTTTTTATGTTAAAAAATTTATTTAAGTAAAGAAACAAAAGACAAAATGTTTTTAATATATTTTTTTAATGTAAAACCCCCCACAATAATTGTAATTTATTTAAGTAAAGAACCAAAACACAAAATGTTTTTAAAATATATAAAAAAAAATTATGTTAAAAAACAATAATCGTAATTTATGTAAGTAAACAAAGAAAACACAAAATGTTTTTAAAAATATTTTTTTTTATATTATAAAAACACAATTATCGTAATTTTTAGTCATATCGTAGTAGCGAGAAGACGCACCTCTCGGACTGTAGCGTCGTCAAAGTAGATCCAGATCTTTAGTTTGCTGTGGAACACGAATGTGGAATAGTGCTTTCCGTAATAACACACCAGGGCAACAAGATTAAATTTTTTCTTGATGTCACACATCGTTGAGTGGAACACCTGAGGGGGAAAACAAAACACCATACATGTCAGATACGTTTAACATTAGTCATAAATCAATGAATATTGAACATAATCAAATACTTTCTTCGTGTGTCAGTAGGAAATAGGTCAAGCTTGTCTTATTTGCCTTCCAGGGAGTACAGATCAGCAAAGGAAGAGATTATAATGTTTACTACCACCCCAACACACTTGATCATCAGGTATCATTTGCTAAACTGTGAAACTTGCTGATGCAATCATCTTTTAACCTGTCTTAAGCAGCCAACAGTGGAAGTGCAGTAGACTATTGTGAGCAAATTCATATCCGTCTTGATCCTCATTACTTTGGGGTTCCCCCTTTTTTAAAACTAATACTCTGAATGGTCATAAATCCTGAATAAAAATATTCATGAAACTATACTTTTATACATGTGCACACACACACACACACACACACACACACACACACACACACACACACACACAGAGAGAAGAGAGAGTTTGTTTTGTTTAACAACACCACTGGAGCACACTGATTTATTAATCATCGGCTATTTGATGTCAAACATTTGGCAATTTTGACATATAGTCTTAAAAAGGAAACCCGCTTACGTTTTTCCATAAGCAGCAAGGGATCTTTCAAATGTACCATCCGACAGACAGGATAGCACATACCAGTCTTTGATATACTAGTCATGATGCACAGGTAGGAATGAGAGAAAGAGCCCAATGGGCCTACCGATGGAGATTGATGCATCAAGCAAGTGTTTTACCACTGGGCTAGAGAGAGAGAGAGAGAGAGAGAGAGAGAGAGAGAGAGAGAGAGACACACACACACACACACACAGATACATCAAAACAAAAATTGTGGATCATGCAGGTGAAATAAAAAGAACTTACATCTTGCAGAAGCAGTGTTGTTCCGATGTTTTTTGCAACTTCTGTCGTCAGTTCAGTGGAAGGGTGATCCGAGTCCCACACTAGCCCAATACTGACTGGAATAATAAACATCAGTCCGAGATCAGATAAGAGCATGCTTGTACATAATGTATAGGTTACTTGGGTAAACCATACCAACTGTGATATATCAAATTAATTTCAACTACCGACTCACTTATCCATTTAATGCCACTCAAACTATCACATAACTGGTAAATTATATTGATAATTTTACACCAGAAGAATAATCAACTGAGTAATGATAAATTATTTACGTATGCCACACTTTATAGAGTTAGGTCATGTTCAAGTTGTTTGTCATTGTTTGTTCTTGACAAGTTGTAATTAATTTAGATTACCTATGTCAGGAGAGTTATGAAGGGTTCGCTGGATCTGTACCTTCTTTCCGCAATTGCCCTGGAAATAAAATCAAAATGATGTAATTGTTTAAATAAGAATATTTGTTGCCAGATATCACATGGGTCTAACAAGACTTCACTGTTCATATGTAATTATATCCACACCAATTGATTTCAAAAATATGTACTATAAAAAATCTCATAATTCTGATTTCAAAAATTGTTTTGGCAAAATAATGTGAAATTTGTGTTATTTATACCTAGGTTAATACAAAGAAACTAATCAGCTACCCACATGACATAATATTGTCCTGTTACATTATTATTGACAGTTATCTCCCTTGTCTGCCAGGCAGTTAATTAACTCCACCCTTTTCACTGTGTGTATATGCTACAACTAATAAAATTAAGTACAAGTCAAGTACTATTTTCCATAAGGTATTTCCAAGTAATGCTTACCGGACAGTCTCGGACATCTCCCATGGCACTAGCATTTCTCAACAACAGACCAAACCGATCAGGATGCAGAATATCACCTTTTTCTTGCATCATACGAGCCTGGCATCTGTAACAATAAAAAATAAAACATTCTAAGAGCACTGTTAAAGCAATCCATGTCCCCTACCTGGCACAACACATTTTCATATCTCTTAAGATCAAGGGCCACAACTCTGTCAAAAATGAGTCAAACATGATCTGTAACTACCTGTAATTTCAGCTCAATATCTTGAAGCATTGAGAAAAAAGAAAAGAAAAGAAAAAACCCCCAAAGAGTCTGGAAACTATGTGGGATAGATGGGATAGATGGATGGACGGACAGACAGACAGACAGAGAAAAAAACCCAAGTCATCTCCAGTTGGACCGGTAGGGGACTGCAGTCCGACTACTACCAAAAAATATTTTTATTTTACTGGAATTCTTGGATACATCAAACAGACATCTAAGTAATTTAGTAGAATGTACTTCATTTAATAGTATGTACTAAATATTATATGTTTCAGATCTATGCAAGCCCAATAATTTAATTTTGCATTAATGATCACACCTGAAACAGATGCATTAAGTTGTCAAACAAAGTAAAAACTGTTACTCACACTAAAGAATTAGCCGATATGTAATGCACCATTTGTGTGAACTTGAGTGGTTCAGAGCTCTTGCCACACGGACAGATAAGCTGCAAAGAAATACATCATGTTAATTTAAAAACAAAGACATCTGCACACACAAAATGACATTACCCAGTTCCATAAAACAAATCCCCAAATACTTTCAAAGTTACATAATGGCAGTGAAGTTGTTACAATATTTTTAAAAATGTCATTAATACAGATTTTTAAGTCAAAAGATTATAAATGCAGCCAAATAGGTATTAATTATGAGTAGGCAACTTTTGAAATAATGTAGTTAAAAATATATGCAAAAATACTACACAGGTGCCCAATGTGGACATGTTATTGTTATACAAAGTGCTTCTAAAAAAAATATAGTAGGTGCATGTATCTTAAATTTTATACAAGATTAGAATAAATTTGACTATATCAAAATGTATCATGATATTTATGATATATTAATAAGCATTTTCACTGCATGAGCAGAAACACCCACACCAATATTTACATTTCTTTCTGAAAGAATTTACTAAATATTTATGCCATTTTAATTATCTCAACAAATGTGGAATTACGGGGCTTAGTGGACGTGCGCAATTCATGCACTCAAACATTCCAAACATGCATTCATGTAATGGTCAACATTCTTGTTTGACAGAACCTGATGAACTTGACAATAAATAGCCTCATCATCTTCGGACTGCGACAGCAGTTAAACACTAATTAGCTCTCTCGACAAGTCTAAATTGATCTGATGGCCAACTGCCTGATGTGCCCATGTCAATCATGCCTGCAGGGCTAGTTAACTCTTCTCCCGATTTGTTTTTGCATGCTCAATTATTAACCGTGACTTGCTGTAGGCACAGGGAAGTCTTTTAATGTTCAGGACGAAAGGGACCACCATTTGGAGAAGTTTCATTAATTATTTGTTGTCCTGTCAGTTTAATTACCTGGAAGATTGATCATTATAAATTTATTATTCTGAAATTAATTACTTAATCTGTTACGCAATCAATTATACATTAAAAGAAATATTACTGGCAAGTGAGTTGTATTTCAGTTCAGAGATGTCTATCGCGCACAGCATTACATAATTTCAATGATGAGATTAAATTAAACATGTTATTTTTGACCATGTGAAAATGGCAGACAAGATACAAAATATTTGCTCTGATAGAATTTAAAAATAGAACTTTAAGTCTGTTCTCTTTCAGCAAACCAGATGGCAGAAGCTATTAGCTTTAATGGCAAATGAGAACAAAGTAAGATGGAAAAGTCTATTCAATGACACCCCGGCACAGTTTACTCAGGTTTTAAACATGATGTTGTCACAAATAATCTATGCTAGACTGTAAGTATTTCACTAAATTAGTAAATGTACCCCCCCCCCAACCCCCCACTTCCATAAATAGGCTGGTTTTAAAACAAGACCTTCAGTATAGAATTTATTACACAAAATACAATATATGAAATAAATAATCTTGCATTTTTGAAGTTGCCTGAGACGTTCTGGTTACATGTAGATGCAGGGTTGTTTCATAGTGCAAAAGACAAATGAGTCCTCCAAACAGAATTAATCCCATAATTTCTTAAACTGACAAATACTACATCATGGATTTAAATCCCATCAGAGAAAGGTCACCAACATGAAAGGAAAGACAATTCATTCATTTAAACTTGATTTATGCTTATATCTGCTTAAAAGTTCCAAGTCCATCTCTCATGAACACACACATCTCAGCAGTCTGGGGTGTCTGTCCAGGACAGGGATTGATGGTTAGTTGTTAGTGGTCAGTGAGAGTTACGTTGGTGTGGAGACCCCATGCTTATCAAACTTTTAGGGTCTACACTCAAAGACTCTAATAAGCATGGATGTGAGAGGGGTTTGAAACAAAAAGGTTTACTGCATCTGGTGTCCAGGGGCCACTCAAGGGCCTCTGAAGGAAAATTGTTGTTTGCCAAACTGCCAAAAATTGCATTCAATGCTAACAAATCTAAACTGGTTATAACTTATAATATAAGGCACACATCTTAAACTTGAAACCGTGAAAACATGCAAATGAACCTTGTGTGGTCAATAGTACTGAACATCATGTTTTTGGTATTTTAGGCGAAACAGAAAAGTGCATTTCCATGTAGCTCTCACATCCCTGAATAAGAGTCTCAGAATTTAACATCATGGCAACATAATACAAAATGTATGAGTGTGATGTCCTAGACCATGGGCGCTGGTACCAGAATAAATACCCAGTAGCTATGGACTATACCTATCAGCCTTAGGGCCACTGTACCATCTTGGCCAGTTGGAAAGACAAGTAAGCTGTAAACAAGACAAATAATTACCTGGTCACAAACTGTCATGGAGAACTTCTGGTGGGGCAGGCAGTGAGGAGCATTGCAGGTGTCTTCATTGACGTTGTGGGCAAGATGGAGGTGGATGCGTCGCAGAATGTTCTCCTATAAAAACAAAAACAAAAATTCAAATTAATATTGTCACAAAATGTCACAGCAATTCTATAAATTACTTTTGGTATATATTTAAAATAAAATATTTATCCTAAAATCAAACTGATACCAATTCCTACAGATAAATCATGTAGCTATTCTGTGATGATGAATTTTGCTGATTGCTACATTTATGAAAATATATGGTATGTAGTTAGTGTATCGGTCAATAGCTATCCTATACATTTTTCCTACTGCCTTCATTTACTTATGTAGTAAAATAATGTGATGTTTTAACTGACTGAATAATTAAGTAAAGGTTTTTCAGAAGTCTCCTTGTTATACCGTAGCCCTGTGGTAAAGCGTTCACTTGATACGTGGTAGGTCTAGGATTGATCCCTGTCGGTGGAACCATTGGACTATTTTTCGTTCCAGCCAGTGCTCCACAACTGGTGTAACAAAGGCTGTGGTATGTACTATCCTGTCTGTGGGATTTTGCATATAAAAGATCCCTTGCTGCTAATCGAAAAGAGTAGCCCATATAGTGGTGACAGTGGGTTTCCTCTCTGAATATTTGTGTGGTCCGTAACCATATGTCTGATGCCATATAACCATAAATAAAATGTGTTGAGTGCATCAGGGTGTATACTACCAAATCAAATCCCATAGATGACAATAGTAACATATGTGGCTAAAACTCCTACCTGCAGCGCATAATCAACATAAACGCCACGGATATAAATACTACCCCCCCTCACACTTAAAGTGAATCAGAAAAAATTGGGGGTCAAGCTGCTTGTTTCTGAGATAACTGGTAGCGTCTATGACTACCCTAGTTCCGCACAAAATTCGAGTACTTTTTTTTACAGGTACCCCATACATGTTTCAAGCACAAGGCTACTTGACACATTGGTACTAGATGAAATAAAATTGCATATGTTTTTTTACCCAGACATTTAAATTAAACATATTTCATTTTTCCTCATTAATGCAATACTTACTTCCTTGCATGGACAAATTACTTAGTAGTAATTTATTACATCAACAAGTTATGGCCCAATTATTAATAGGATCTAGCAAGTACAAAAGAAAATACATCACACAAACATATTTAGTGTTATGTTTGTGTTTAGACTTTGCAAATGATCAAAAGACACTGAAGCAACTGAGTATTGAATGACTATGTCATTAACATCTTGTGAAATCATTGAATAAGAGATTAATGTTATCAATGAATTATGAATGCATGGACTGCACTTTGTTAATACGAGTTCATCCATTTTTAGTGAAGTAAGATTGTATAATAATGCACAAATGTAGGGCTTTCCACTAAGTGTTTAAAACTTATATAATTATTAAACTTAAGCTGGACAAACTGTATATTAGAACTGAATATAACATTATATTAAATTACCATTTAAGTGTTTCCTTAATCCACCAAAAGGGCAGGGGAAGAAGAACAACAAAACCCCAGAACACTTTAAACTACAGTCTATAATATTTAATCAGTTAGAAGATTCTCTCCCCTGTCAGACCACTCCTGCATAGCCTTAGTTATAATTGTAAGCTGATTATGACAAGCTATCACACGGCTGATTTACATCGCCCTTCACTGTCAGATGCTGTTAGGAGTAAAACAATGATCAAAGGAAAAACCACTATGGTAGACTGGATCCAACGCCTCATTAGGTCCGTTAAGGGTCTTGATGAAATTGGTCTGTGGAAACTATTTATCAATCAGGCAAATGAGTATACTTCAACATGTATCTGCATGGTATGCAGGTTGCCATGGCTATTTTAGTGGCTAATGTCAGGTGATGCACAGTTCTATCAGCAATCACAGCTAATGATTTCAAAGAGCACAGTGTGCTTTCAGATTTGGTACATGTACATCAACAGTGGTACTGAATTGAAAAATACAAGTATATTGCCTTTGAATTATAGAGATATTCACCAAAGCCGAAAATGACACAGCACTTATCATTTCACATAAAACTGGTTGACAAGTACCTGATGTATATTGAAACATCAATACTTGAATTTATAATGTATGCACATACAGGAAAACCAATTGCAGTGGTTGATGTCTACTAAATACTTAATATTCAAAATTTTCTCTTCCTAACTTAATCTACATTTTTACACCTAGTTGATTCACAAATTGTTTGGTTTTGTCCAATTACCACCAGAATAAAAATTACTTCTCAATTAGTATGTACCCTTTGTCTCATTCCTTTCAATAATACAGTCCTAGATGTAGTTGTTTACATATGTCTACTAATTATTTAATTGTAAAAAAAAAAAAAAGTCAAAGTTTATATACATTTTTCACCTAGTTGATTCAAAATGGTTTTGTCCTATTACAACTAAAATTAAAATTACTGCTGAATCATTACATTTACAAATTTGTCTTGTCCCAAGCTAAGTATATTTCAGTGTTTTACAACTAAGTATCAATGGCCTAAGGGGGCAGGACGTAGCCCAGTGGTAAAGCGTTCGCTCGATGCGCGGTCGGTCTGGGATCGATCCCTGTCGGTGGGCCCATTGGGCTATTTCTCGTTCCAGCCAGTGCACCACGACTGGTATATCAAAGGCTGTGGTATGTACTACCCTGTTTGTGGAATGGTGCATATAAAAGATCCCTTGCTGCTAATCGGAAAGAGTAGCCCATGAAGTGGCGACAGCCGGTTTCCTTTCTCAAAATCTGTGTCGTCCGTTAACCATATGTCTGATGCCATATAACCGTAAATAAAATGTGTTGAGTGTGTTGTTAAATAAAACATTTCTTATTTTTTTCAATGGCCTAAGATTCCATATTGCTATTTAGAAAGACATGAAAAGTATTTGCATGATCATACAGATTTTGTGTGTGTGTATTGAACAGGATCTGTTGCATGTGCCCATTCAGAATACCAGATTGGAATGAAGCAAACAGATGGCATTGTCGCATGACAAGCATGTCGGGTCACACTGCACACAATGTCAAACACAGAGTCAACATGGAGTCATTGTGCTATTTTAATTACTTTGTTTTAACAACATCGCAGACAACAGCCACTACTTTGTAAAACATGCCAGCATGATATATAGTCAGCCCAGATGTTGTCATAAGAAGAATCTGTGATACAGCACAATATGGGATTAGTTATCATAAATTTGAACATGTTAAATTTATGACATCTTGCAATATTGCAAGATTTGAAATGTTGCATTATTCAAATTTAAGACGTTTTTCAATGTAGCATTATTTAACGAGTAAAACTGATGACATTTTGGAATGTTGCATTCAAGAATTCAACTTTAGGAAAAAAAATTCAATGATGCACAATTTAAATTTAAGACGGTGCAATATTGCACACCATTAATTGCCTGTAATTTAATAAGAGATGATTCTAGACATCATCATGACCAAAACTGTTGGGTGCTTATAGAATATAACAATTAATGACTAAATAGTTCAACATGAACTTGTACATCAACTCTGAACTCATTTTATAATTGTTTTTAATTTGTCTACAAAAATATTTCATTAGCCATGCTATGACAACAAGTCTTTGATCTCAAATAAGATGTCTAAACCCAGATACAGGAAAAGAAACACTGACAATACAGGTTATGGTGACATCTCAAGATACTACAGACGTTCACCAAAGAGGTGAAGAAGACTTTAACACAAACATGGGGAATATAGCAAGGCAACAATAAAATAAACAGACCTAACACTACGTTGATAGACTGTGTGTGCTGCTAATGTGGTATGCAGGAAGGGGAAAAACATTTCCTTATAGCACCATTAGTCTGCCAATGTAAGAAAGTAAATGCACATGTGTATTTCTTACAATACTGTTTTTTTTTGTGTAGCTAAAAAAAGAATACTGGAATTTGTTTAAGCAGTGCTTATAAGGAAGAGGATGTAGAGAAAATGTAATTTAAATACACAGCAGACTAAAACTATTTTAATGTTCTTTTCCAGATAATATGGAAACTTAATTCATGCTTCTATGAATATAATATATGTACAGAACTCGAAATAAAAAGTAAAATATGGCCTGGTGTTATTTTTAAAAAATAGCAGGCCAAGAGAAAAAACAAAATGGTCTGCTGAATATAAGATCAGCACTGGGTGAGTGGATGATTTGGGACAGTGTGTGGAAAATTGGGACCTTTGAGATGTATTTTAGAACATTATGAAATTACAATATAACAGAATCATGGACTAAATAGAAGATGAGATAATCATACATATATCAGTCTGTTGAAAAATTACTTGCACATTTTTGATAATTTTAGCATGCGATTTTCTATTCCACTTGCTAGGTGTAAAAAATGGACTGCCTTTTGCAGACCATATTTGGAGCCCTACCCCCTTGCTTATAAACCTTAAAGTCTAGACTTTAATAAAGTCTAGATTTTAATGTCATGACAACACCATTCAAATAGCATTACATTAAATTCTGGACTTTAAAAGTCTAGACTTTAAGTTTTATAAACACGGGCCTGGACAAAGTCTGATGACATAGGAGATACAAAAAAGACCCCAGATAATGTAACAAAAATAAGCAATTACATCCAGTGGCTACAGACATTACATTGAATAATTAATCACCACTACAATAGTATCAGTGTTATCTTTTTAAACTACACAAATATCACTGAAGCTTGACAATCACCAAGTGACACTATTTTAATGATGGTGATTCCCAAGATAATTCAACCCACATTTCTGACTATGTGTTCGTATGCATGACTTGCCAACAATGAACACACAGGTATAGCAATTTAATCATACCTCACACAAATGAAATGCAGTTTAATAACATTTATAATCTAGATAATTTTGGGTTGGATGGGCATTGAGGTTAATACTTAGTTTAAATTATATGTCGGATGGAGGGTGAGTGGAGAGGCGGGTAATGAATGAGTGGATGGATGGAGATCGATGGATGGGTGGATGGAGATCGATGGATGAATGGATGGATGGATGGATGGAGATGGATGGATGGATGGATGGATGGATGATGGATGGAATGCTAATGGATGGAAGGACAAAGTGCTGGACATACACAATGTATAGAGATATGGAGGAACAAAGTCAAGAACATGAACTAACTGGATGCATGGATGGATGGATGGATGGATGGATGGACAAAGTGAAGGATATCAACAGAGTGGATAGATGGATTTATCAGTTGGTAGTTGGATAACATAAAGAGACACAAATGATTAGAATCAGAAAAAAAACCCCATCAAATTAACAGGTTTTTAAAACTGTACATATACCGGGAAGAACCCACAAGAACTGGGTAAATGATCACCTGCAAAAAGGTATGCACGTTATCACACAGAGAAGAGAACGGACAATAAATGTGACCTGACAGGCTCTGGGTGCAACCCTGGGAAACGGACCACAATAACTCACAGTGAAGACCATATCCGTCACAAATCTTCAACTGACATGGCAAATCTGTGTGTACCTGTCACTGTAGCGGCAGGAGAGCTTGGACACCTAATATTGCAGGATAGTGAACGTGGTGTGTGTACAGCTGATACCACGCTATCTGATACTACACCTCAACACCTACTTACAACAAGATGTATGGAAGTACTCTACTGACAAGTAAATAAGGGAAATCTGTCAAATGATTTACACTGTACTTCTTTAATGGGGGTACACTCGGTTCTACACCTGCAGGTGTACAATTTCTATTCCGTAGAAGAAAAAAACAATTAAGTGCTACAAACTTTTAATATTTATAAGAATGAAATTTTCCAATTCAAGGAATGTATGCTTCCAGTAATGGATAATTTACAAACCTATACATTATTATTACTACATTAAATATTAAAACTTTGTTCTCTTTAACGACAGCACCAGAGAACATTGATATATCAATCGTCGGCTGTTGGATGTCAAACATTTGGTAATTCTGACATATAGTCTTAGAGAGAAAACCCACTAAATTTTTCCATTATTAGCAAACGATCTTTCATAAGCACTATCCCACAGGCAGGCTAGCACATACCACAGTCTTTGATTATACCAATCATGGTGCACTGGCTGGATATTACATTGAAATACAATATGCTATAAATCTTTTAATTATCATCAAGAATAAAATGGTCGAATTCAAGTAATGTAGGAATGATTTGCTAAACCTATATGTTATTATTATTATTACATTGTACAACTATGTGCAAAATATGATAATGGAAACATCGTTGAAGTGGTTATACGAAAATAATATATCAGAGAAGGAAGGAAATGTTTTATTTAATGATGCACTCAACACATTTTATTTATGGTTACATGGCGTCAGACATATGGTTAAGGACCACACAGATATTGAGAGAGGAAACCCTCTGTCGCCACTTCATGGACTACTCTTTTCGATTAGCAGCAAAGGATCTCTTATATGCATCATCCCACAGACAGGATAACACATACCACTGCCTTTGGTATACCATTCGTCGTGCATTGGCTGGAGTGAGAAATAGTTCAATGGGCCCACCGACGGGGATCGATCCCAGACCGACTGTGCATCAAGCGAATGCTTTACCACTGGGCTACATCCCGCCCCTATATCAGAGAAGACGTAAGTTGAATAAGATCTGGCACACCACTGTCTCCATGTCTTTGTGTATCACTCAAACCTGTCTGGGCACAACTCTCTTTTACCTGTTGAAAGACATTTATTACCATCTCATAAACACTGATATAGAAACAAAACTGCAATAAACGACCAATCATTTTCTTCTCTGTAGTTTTAAGCATGGGATCTAAAAGGCAGACTGTGCATGCACTTCCTGTAAAGCCAGTAACAAACTGCGGGATCACAGTAAACTATTTCCATAAAAAAAATCTATCTAGATTCATTACAGCCAGAGAATACCCTATAAAATTTTGATTTCAAATGCTATCATCTTTTTTGTAATTTAAGAATATGTTACGATGTATGTAATATAATTCGAATGTGATCCAGTTCAGTTGGTAGAGCACTCACCTGAGGTGCTTGGGTTTGATGGATCGAACCCCCTCAGTGGACCCATTCTTATACTGGATTTTCACCCATCCCAACCCTTGCCCCATGACTGATATATCAAAGGCCATGGTATATACTGTCCTGTCTGTGAGAAAGTGCCTGTTAAAAAATCCCTTGCTGCTAATGGAAAAATGTAGTAGGTTTTCTTTAGGACTATGTCACAATTAATCAAAGGTTTGACATCCCACAGCCGATGATTAATACATCAATGTACTTAAAACAACTGATATCATTAATCTGGGCCATGTTCCACAAAGCCATCTTGGCGCAACTATATATAACTATGTATACATTAACTGCACAGCTAACATATGCACTTAAGGTGATCTTAGGCCTAAGATTGTTTCATGGAACAGGGCCCTGGACTTGATAAACAAGTGGCAGCACTTAATATTTAGACTGTGGCGGTCAAACTGGCTTAAGAAACAAAATCCTTTGCGAGGTGAGCATTTTATCTATGTTCATAGAAAGGTGGATATTTAAAACTTACAAAGCATTCTGCCGCATCGTCCATGTGCCCGAGCTGAAACCTCTGCTGATTGGCAAACGTCTCGGCGAGAGCTTTACGCAGAGCGTCTGGGTGTAGAGATGTCTGGTCGCTGTACTGGAGCTGGGTGAAAATCACCTGAAAAACAACAACAAAAATTAGGTTTACAAATCACTGAATGGAGATCTGAAAATAATGCACGTATGGATACCTATTTAAAAATAAAAGCTAAAACGATCTTCATTTTTTTTTTTTAATTCTATACTTAAATAAAGGTACCTATTAATTTTCCAGATCCAATCCAATTGACCTAGTAAAAATCATTGTATACATTAAATGACGAAATACGATTTAAAAAAGAAAAGAAAAAAGAAACCCTGAAAATTCATATCCCTGAACATGAATGCAATTTATTTCTATAAATACCGGTAAACCATGTTAGTAAAATTTACTTCAAAGTTGAAATAAATGTATAAACTTTTGTTTAGTTTAAACATTTTGAGACAGGCTTATTTTTGAAAAACTGGACTTTGACATAACAAGAGTACATGTATATTACAAGGGTATTCATGATCAACAACAAAAAGCTAACTCCACCGATTTCCTCCCTATATAAAAAAACATTCACAAATAAGTCAAAGTTCATACTTTAAAAAACCCCAATGTTTTGCTATATAACTTACCATTTTAATAGTTTGTTCAATTTGTTCAATTAAAATATAAGAAAAAAATTAAGAAAAAAGAAAAAAAGAACAGAAAAGAAGAAAATTATGTTTGAGTAGGGACAATTTTATAAGCAGGTCAGGTTATACCAAACAACTTTTTTAAAAAGGATGTTCAAAGAATCTTTATTTTAAAACCACTGAAAATGTCACTGACATGCAAGTACATGTACATGTATTTCTCTTTTCCTAAAAAAAAATAAAAAAAAAAAAAAAAAAAAAAAAAAAAAAAAAAAAATGCAGTTCTTGCACGTAATGTGAAGATCCATGCACTTCCTCCTCCTAAAGCAAATATAGATTGACGGGACCCTATTCCAATAGTATACACACGTATACAGCACAAATACAGCTGCATGGTCTGTGTGTTTGTTCTAAACAAGACAATGTCAACGGAAACATTGGAGTGCATTGCTTTCTCTCGTATAGATTTCTCTGACTGACATGGAACATTGATTGAAGCAGACCTTTTGCACTTTATTGTCAACAAGAACACGTACCTGGAACATTTGTATGTATCAAATGACCACATAATGGCTCAAAGAGCTTTGTCTGTATAAATAGTTTATTCAGCTTGAAAGACGGGTGTATACGAAAATTTCAATTTTTTTTATTTAAGGTGCTCGTGTCGCCAGCTCTGTCGAGTATTGATTTTGTATTACTTCCAGGTACAAACTGCAATATCTTCTAACATGCTCAGGTACTCGGTGTATTTATAGACCGGTTGCCCGGCTCGACAGCCTTGAGCTGTTGATTGGCCACATTTTGTTGTAATATTCATCAGGAGGTAATCAAAGTGGGTGGGGTAATTGATCTAATGTGAACCATCCATAATGGAAATTACTGCTGTTATGTTGCTAAGCAACGAGGGAAATCGACAAAATGTTTCTAAGTCCATGTACTGGCAATCATATATTTCAGGTCACAAGCATTTTAAAGTGAAACAAGGTGATGATGAATTCTAAGTGTTCGCAATTGATTTATATATATATATATATATACCGGATATAGTATATTGGGTTCTGACAGTCTCTTCTTATAAATACATGTATTGTATTTAAAATTAAATATATATATATATCTTTATCTGTATAGAAATCAGTACAATACACGTACAATATGACATTACCTGCAAATTTCCAGCATTTAAAATAAAACAAGCCCCATTATGAAAATGTATTCACTGACCAAACTCTATGCTGGGGAGTACATGCCATTTATGTTTTTGAAAAGACCTCACAAAAAAAAAAAAAAAAAAAAAAAAAAAAAAAAAAAAGAAAGAAAAAATAGATGAGGTAGAAAAAAAAAGAATGTACTCTTTATTCACTTGTGAAAATTATGGTACCTGTGAACAGACCCTTAACTCAAACCCATTTTACAAAGTGATCTTAGTGCTAAACCACCCTAAAGTACTTAAACTAGTTAGACACTTAAGGTGATGTTTAGAGTTACGATTGCTTCCTAAAACGCAACCCTGGTACTTGTATTTATGACATTTTTTAATTTCAACATTATTTTCTGATTTAAGCAAAAAAAAATTAAATACACATGACATGCATTATGTACGAAATATGATATTACATGTTTATGCATACCACAATCTGTGCAATATTAAATGTATATCACATTCTGTATAATATTATTTGTGTATATGCAATATCTCTGATTCTGACGGCTCACCTTTAATGCACAGAAAATGCAAGAGTTTCCCATACAGACATGGCCTGTCAAACACCTGTAACTTCGTCGGAACACATCCAAATGCCAGAACACCTGTAAGACAATAAACAAATTTTTATTCCTCATAGGTCAAAGAGACAAAAATACAAATGTCAACATAGCAAGTAACCATGATGTGAAACAAGCAAAGATTCCTTGTTTGCAACAAGACACAAGGTTTCCTTCAAGATGGCAACATCGGTGTTCCTTGCCAGAATTTCTGAGGAAGGTGTGTTCCCTTTCATTTTAAATACAGACCTCCATGAACACTTATTGCCTGTATCAACTGACAGTGGATAAAATTCCCAGCCCGTGACATGTCACACAAACTTACCGGTTTTATTAAATTGGTTGAAGAGTTATTTGCACCAAAGACACGTGTGGCTCTCTATATGCAATGCATTGTTATGACATGCAGGTATTTTATTCATCTCAAACTCAATTCCATGTTTAGCAGTTCAAAAGTTTATTTTGTTTAACAATGTTAACACCACTAGAGCACACTGATCTATTGAATGTAAAACATTTGGTAATTGTCACAGTCTTTAGAGTAAACTCGCTATATTTTCCCATTAGCATAAAAGTGTATTTTATGTGTACTTTCCAAGACAGGACACTACATACCATAGCCTTTGGTATACCAGTTGTGGGGCATTGGTTGGGATAGAAAAAAAAAAAAATCAAAGAAAGAGTCCACCTAGATACTGCCCACATTTACAGAGACCATATATTATGCATTATATGTTTATATCACACCTCATCATATTATAGGCCTATTAATTATTTCTTCTATCCGATGCCATATAACTGTAAATAAAATGTGTTGAGTGGGTCATTAAATAAAACATTTCCTATTTCTTCCAAGCCTTAAATAATAGTACCAGTATAAGTGGTCTTGTCTTGTAATTGAATTTTCATCATATTTAGCAGATTTCCAGCATCAGATCTAAATTTGTCAAAACCAGACACATATGAAAATAAATTAAATTCAAATATTGACCCTTGCACAATATAATGTTCTAGACTAAACACTTGCTGTGTCTGACTTCCTGAATGATTACAGGAAATAGTTTGTCAATGATAATAACAAGTACAGGTAAATCAAGTTACTGGACTGATAAAATGCTTAAAATATACTATCACGTCATCCTGACCTCAAAAAGCAATTTGCAAAGTGGCCTATTTCAACACTTTTCTAAAGCATTTGAGCTTGAACTTAAGCTCTTTTTTTACATGCCCCTATACCACTAAGGTGTCAGGCACCTGGCATGTCTATCCCAGGTCTGGTCTCTGGCATGGCCAGTGGTCTGATCCGGGACAGAAAAAAACATTTGACAAAAAAGTATGAATAACATCAATTATTTTTATTATTAAGTATATAGCTATATACATGCACATAAGATGCCACATGTAACTATTTGATAAATACTAAAATGTAATCCTAAACAAAAACAAAACAAAAACAAAAACAAAAAAATGTAATCCTAAACAGAAAAAAAAAACTGCTTCTACATAATGTGAATAATATTTATACAATAACATTATTATAACAACATAAAAGAAAGGAACTGACAGAAAGAAAACTGATCAATACTTTTAGGAGTGAAAATGGCTACCTTAATTGGAAGAGAGAGGGTGACTAAACAAAGAAAGTCTTGTTAGGTGGTGTCACCTTTCTCCTTGGAAAATCAATGTGGCTAACAAATCTATAAGATGGCAATTAGCAATTAGCCAGAACATTGTTTGTACTGGTACAGATGTTCATTTAAACTTGTATAATTGGACATACAGAACACAAAGTCCTAATTGCAACTCAGGAAACAAAAATAGTTTTAGACATCATAAAACTAAATGCAAAAAGATGAACTATGTGTATTATGCACAACAACAACAACAACAACAAACAAAACAAAAAAACCATAAAAAAAACCCATTAAAAAAAAGAGAAAAAAGTAAATGATTATTAAAAAAACCCAACCCAACCAAACCACTTAAAATTCATTTAAGTGTATATATTTACAGCAATATCCTTTTGATTTTGTTTTATTTGTTATGCACATATTCAGATATGCACGTAATGTCATCTTTAAATGCTGTAAAATGTTTTATAATGCACATATTCAGATTATAAAACATTTTACAGCATTTAAAGATGACATTACGTTACCATGGTGGTAAAAATAAATGTATATATACAAAATATTGGAAATGTTATCAATTAACATAATTTTACATTTTGTTAATAATAAATATTCATAATGCTTAAATCATTTTTTTCCATTGTCCTTTTTTCATTCAATTTACGGCAATATTCTTTTGGTTTGCCATTCATGCCACATGCTCTAGTAATATTACTACAATGACAAACTACCAAAGCAAACAGTGAGAAACGAATGTAATCAAGTCTTTTGTTGGGTGAACTTTTCATCCCACATTTCACCTAAACAGAACAAAGACATTATCGGTCGGAAGCCACTAATTAAACAATGACAAACAGGCCAGGTACATGGAGCATTATAATATAATATAGTTCTTAAAATGAAGACCAGTAATTTTAGACCTCGGAAGAGAAAACTGGAGCATTAAAATCAATCAACATATGTCTGGATTAGTTCAAAGTGAAAAATTGATTAGCTTCACAATGGGAAGCAGACGTTAAATCATTAACTGCAGGATAATGTTGTGGATAATGTTGTGGACTGGCTAGCTGAGATGGTGGGCCTGTCAAAAGGGTTCAAGTGTTTGATCCTCACACAACAGCTTACACTTATTGTGGAAGAAGGAAAGATGTCATTAGCAAGGCGACAACATCTGCTGTTTGTATTATGGTAACAGAGAAGTCATACACAGACATCAGGTGATAAAAACACCTTTTGATAAAAATAGTCCTTGATAATAGAACAGACCTTGACAT
This sequence comes from Gigantopelta aegis, assembly GCF_016097555.1. Classification (NCBI taxonomy): domain Eukaryota; kingdom Metazoa; phylum Mollusca; class Gastropoda; order Neomphalida; family Peltospiridae; genus Gigantopelta; species Gigantopelta aegis. Next base: position 51,666,989 of record NC_054706.1, read on the forward strand.
AAAATTGTCCTTGATTCAAAATTCTGTAATCATTGGCTATGTGTGTTATTACAATATAATTTTATTTAATTTCATAAATTTATTAAGACAATTTATTTTTATTTAGTTCATTTGTGTACTAGCATATTTTGGAGATAATATATATTAAAAAAAACCTGCCATCTATTTCATCATATGTTACATTTTATGGTATATGGTGCAAATAAATATGTTTTAATTTTGTAAAATGGTTTATTTTATTATCCACAAAATTCTGATCTTATAGCAACTATTTTTTTTAATGTTTTTAAATAAGGAAATTTTGTTTTAATACTGCACTAAAACCCACCAATTACACAAATACTCACAAACAAATTCAAACAAACTTTTCACAATTACTAAAAAAAAATTACTGGACAATAATTGACAGGGAGAATTTTTTTTTTCAGATCACTCTTCCAAGATGTCAACTCATAATAAAAACATTTCAAGCTACAGTAGTTCCCTAGGGGCATGGGGATAATTAAAATAGAATCTTGTCAAGTACCACTGAAAATAACTTGGGAGTCTTCAGACAACAGTGAAAGGCATTGCTAAGCTAAACCAATCAGTCGTGTTAACACCGCTCCCGGTGTGTACAGAAGGTGGGCACAGCATTGCCCAATGATGAAAATCGCTTAAAGTCATTGTAACCGGCAGATTATTGCCAGAAGTATGATGTAACACGCCCACAATGTTAGTTGACAGGTGGACAAGCCTCACATTTCACTCAGGTGACAGGTTAAAAAACACCAGTTCCCTTTCATTATACGGGACATGCTCTGATGAATCTGCGGTCAACAACTCTATATACATGTATACATAGAAGATATTACATGTTGTATTTCATAGAGTGAATTCTGTGGTCAACAACTCTGTATATGTGTATACATAGAAGATATTACATGTTGTATCTCATAGAGTGAATTCTGTGGTCAACAACTCTGTATATGTGTATACATAGAAGATATTACATGTTGTATCTCATAGAGATATCACAAATGTCACACATGTGCATCTAGTGTGATATGAATGTGAAGTCTTCAAGAGATGGAATATCAAACATATTGACTGAAAACATGAACATGTTATATTTTATTGATTATTCAACCAAAAGCCTAATAACATCACTGAGCATTGATTAGTATGACTTCATGCATAATACCATACTCTTACCCAATGTGTGTGTGTGTGTATATATGTATTTTAGATCTAGTTTACAATGAATAATTCAGTAGCTATAACTTATGATAAAATGTTTATAAATGCATACTGACACTTGTATTTTGATTGAAATTTGATGACTTTCAAGTTGAAACCCCCCATTAAAATGCTTTTAAAAATAAAGGTAAACTGGTTAAAAAATTGAAAAATTAATTTATAAATTAGCACTTGTTTTTCACAATTACTGACAAATAGTTAATAGATTTTGCTTTAAGATCATGCCAGTTAAATGCAACTGTACAAGAACCACCCATCAAACACACAACGTATACTTTTTCATGTCCCACCCTATGTAATCACAAAATCAGCCAGCCTTTTGAATGTAAATATAGCTGACTTTTAAGTCCATACAACTGTGTATTTACATGTAACATGCCAAATATCAAACTCTGAACAGACTGAATGTACAGTTTTCTGAAGGTACATGTAGCTGATAAAATAAACCACTGGTCAGTAAATTTACTTAAAGCTCTATTTGCGTGCTTATATCCACTGAAGGTTCAAGCATACCCACCCTGGACGTAGCCTCTGACTGGTCAGTAATCAGATATTTTAAGTTAGATACAACTGTATTTGATACTGGCCATTATATTGGTTTAGCACTGATGTTGTTCAGTACACCTAGCTGTACAATTTCATACATCTATTTTGTTATTTGGACTTTTTAAAGTATGGTAACTATTGTGATTGCCAGACATATTACTAAATAATATGTATGCTAATGTACACCTATCATGTCACATTAATTTTATCCTGTATTATTCATTATGAACAACACATCTGCAGGGCTCACCTAATTGCCATGCGATATACCAGATAAAAAAGAACAAAACTGGATTCAATATAGGTTTAACAATAGCCTAGACATATTAATTAACGAAAAGGAAAAGCACAGCTGCTCTAAATGTTAAATAAATTGGCGAAAAAGATGGTGATTAGAATTAATCCCCAACCGCAGACCTAACAATAAAAGCAGACAAAATTGATTTAGTCATTTTTATAATCATGGTCAATTGTGGTCATTGTTGAAAATTATATTTTGTAAATGTTCGTATCAGAAATATTATTGGATTAGTTTAAATAGAAAATTAATCTGTGGTTAGTTTTTTTTTTTTGGTTGTTTTTCCTTTCCAATAATCTATATCAATATTAAATTTATTTGTAACTAGATGAAAAGACAAAAGGAAATTTGAAACGGGAGCTTCACTTGGCCGGAAGTGAGTGACAGTTCCATTGTGGGAGCTAAGAGGAAAATCCGTCAGGCTGACTTGTGCCAGACAACAGGTATTGGTGACCCATTCATTATCAGTGTCACCAACGATTCCGTATCCAGGAAATGACTTACACGTATCTGAATAAACACACTGGGATGGTTTTTAATCACGATTTGCATATTTTAATCCCATATTTTTGCATAAGCTTTACTAGTCCCTTAACGTTCTAACCGCAAGGGACTATAGGTTTCATCTCTGTCCTTCTGTCTGTGTTTGTCCATCTGTCTGTCCCCACATATAGTTTTCTGGATGTTTTTTTCACAATGCTTTGAGCTATTAAGTTGAAATATATTATATAGATTTATCATGCTACTACAGATCAAGTTTGACTTTCATGGCGATTTACCCATTTTTGACAGAGTTATGGCTCTTGAACTTAGCAGATATGGATATTTGTTTTCCAAAGAAAAATAAAATCAGAATGCCTCAAGATATTGAGCTGAAATTTTGCATATACAGTAAAGTACACTTAGTTTGTTATAGTTGTAGTTCATTGCACACATTTGAAGAAGTTGGCCGTTTTCATTTCCAAAGTCAGCCATATTGGATTTTTCTCATTTAAAACAACTTACTTATACATTGTAGCATACACAACTTTTAACACAATGTATTGTCAATAGACTTACATTTACAAATAAATACCCATGAACTCAAGCAAGTTATTAGTTTTGGTTTTTTTAATATGATTGAAATTTCATTTATTAAATTAATAATATAATTAAAACATTCAAATAATTGAATATGTTTCCTAGCCTTATTTTATTATTATTATTACATGCACCTGTGTCATATTATTTTTCTGTGAATTTTTTTGCTAAGAATTATCTGACCAAAGCACTGGCAAGCAACCATAATCCTCACATTAGTGTTTACTGAACTCGCTCAGTGGAGTGTCAGGAAACACAATCTGATCACAGTGTTGACAACGAGCGGAGTTCAGTGAGAAAAACAAGCAAAACACAATGAGAAAAAAAATGAGAGCAAAAATGTGGCCGCAATAGTTAAAATATAAAAATTTAGGAATTCAAACGTAGCAGAAAAAAAAATTAAAACAAATTAAAACTATAAAATCAAACATGATTTAAAAAAAGAAAGAAATTAATGTTGTTGTTTTTTAAGAGACTTATATTTATTTATTTATTTACTTTATTATTACCAAATATTTGGTAGTTAATCATAGACAAAAAGTATGGAAGCTATGGAACCAAGTATTTACAGAGGAAAAAACCCTACTAAACAGGCTGATTATATGTAATTAATGAATTACAATAACAAACATACACATGTAACTGAAATAAATCAGGATGGTTGTTTTTTTCAAATGCATTTAGTCTGTAATAATATATTTGTTTAAACAACAAAAACCAATATAATTTTTTTTAACTTTGTTATTTATCAAGCATGTTCTAATGTTGGTTTACATCCAAATGTTAACAAAACCAGTAACAATAACATTATAAACACTTTAATCACAAAGCAGGGTTCTCAGTTAGTTTCTGATCAATGATCTCTTTCAAGTCTAGCCATGTTATTTATTTATTGTCTGCTCTCCAGGTAAACCGTCTTGTCGGTTATTAGGTTCCCCCCCCCATCAGGTAAAGTCATTTAATTGACGGAAGGAAGTGACTCACCTGTGTCGCGACACCTGACAGACTGTTGCAGAACCACACAATGAGTTTTAAGAAAAGTAGAAAAAAACAAGAAGCAAAAAAAAAGAGAGAAGACCCCCCCCCCCCCCCCCCCCAAAAAAAAAAGAACACTTTATATTATGCAGAGTTGAGAAAAAGCTACATGTTAAAGATATGAGTCAGTTAGTTTCTGGGTAGATTGTTGGATAGGCGGATGAATGGATGGATGGATGGATGGATGGATAAATGGTTGGATGAATGGTTGGATGGATGGATGGATGGATAGATAGATGGATGGATGGATGGATGGATAAGTTAATGTGGGTAAGTGGATGGTTGTCTGGTTGGTTGGATGGATGGGTGGTTAAGTTGATGGATAAATGGTTGAATGGTTGGATGGATGGATGGATGGATGGATGGATGGATAAGTTAATGTGGGTAAGTGGATGGTTGTCTGGTTGGTTGGATGGATGGGTGGTTAAGTTGATGGATAAATGGTTGGATGGATGGATGGATGGATGGATGGATGGATGGATAAGTTAATGTGGGTAAGTGGATGGTTGTCTGGTTGGTTGGATGGATGGGTGGTTAAGTTGATGGATAAATGGTTGGATGGATGGATGGATGGATGGATGGATGGATGTGGGTATGGATGGATGGTTGGATGGATGGGTGGTTAAGGATGGATAATGTTAATGGATGGGGATAAGGATGGATGGTTGTGGATGGTTGGTTGGTTGGATGGATGGTGGTTAAGTTGATGGATAAATGGTTTGATGGATGGATGGATGGATGGATGGATGGATGGATAAGTTAATGTGGGTAAGTGGATGGTTGTCTGGTTGGTTGGATGGATGGGTGGTTAAGTGATGGATAAATGTTGATGGATGGATGGATGGATGGATGGAATGTGGGTAAGTGGATGGTTGTCTGGTTGGTTGGATGGATGGGTGGTTAAGTTGATGGATAAATGGTTGGATGGATGGATGGATGGATGGATGGATGGATGGATGGAGTTAATGTGGGTAAATGGATGGTTGTCTGGTTGGTTGGATGGATGGATGGTTAAGTTGATGGATAGATGATTGGATGGATGGATGGACAAATGGATTTTGGGTGGGTGAGTGAGTGAGTGAATGGTTGGATGGATGTGTGAGTGGATAGATGAATGAGTGAGTGGGTGGTTGGTTGATTGGATGGATGGATGGATGTGTGAGTGGGTGGTTGATTGGGTGTATTAATGGATGGATGGATGGATGGATGGATGGATGGATAAGTGGTGTGTATCTTAATGGATGAGTTGATGAATGAATGGATGTGCGAGTGGATGGGTAGATGGGATGGATGATAGATAAATGGATGCATGGTACACAAGCAAATAATACAATCACTGTAATCAAAATTCGGAATATTCAAAGTGGCGCCCACATTATACCAGTGGGGGTAGAAATAATGTTAGCTGGGAGACACTTTTCCCCACATTTACGCTGCTATTAGCCCTGAGGTTACATTCAGACTCAGAATTGCTTGTTGTGTTGCATGCACAAGAAGAAAAGGCTGTGAAACATGAGTCAAGGGGTGGGGTAACCCTCTTGATCAAAGCGATTGAAGATAGACAGGCTTTTAGAAAACATATTCTGCGTGTATAAATAGGTTAGTCATGAGGGTTGTCGGTGCAATTGTTCACTCATTTTGTTCAATACACCTGGAAGCCAAGGGTCAGTAGTTCTGATGTAACTGTATCTACTGGTGTGAGGAAAATCAAGATAACAAATTACTCATGTACAGTTAACAGTTCTGTTATCTGTACTGTTGTAATGATTACCCATGTCAACTTCTTCAAATAAATGAAATGAGATATCTTAATCAGGGATTATCTCAACATTAAAACAGTATGATGTGTATTATATTCTAAAACAAGCATCCTGTGTGCATACATTACTTGGATGTTAAATATTAAGATTATTTATACTATATTTACAATACACTAAAGTACTCTTATAACGAACTGGAAGGGACCATGATAGTTAGTTGGTTATAGCAGTAGTTTGTTGTACACATTTGAAAATGTTTTTTTTATTAATGTATAGGGAGATAAAATGGGACTTTACGGTCAGTTCTTTCTTTGCAGTAGTTTGCTCTAAGCATGTTCGTTATAAGTGTACTTTACTGTATAACTATATAGAGAAATATGTGGTCACATGTTCAATGAATATTTCCTTTTAACTTAATTCCCATTCAAGAATGGTCTGGTTCTTAACAGGGGTTTTTTAAAATTAATTAATCTGCATTTTGTACAACTCTAAAAACTGTTTTTGTCACATATTAATGTATGGAAAACTCTTTAAGATTACATAACCCGTCCTACTGCCAGCATAATGAAGAGAATAAATATTGCTAAAATCATGTACACATACATGTACGATCTGTACAAAAAGTCACTTTTTATTGTTTCTTTGCACCTACATGCTTTCTACATGAATAATGTACAACAGGTGGTAGTTTTGTTCCAATTCATGCACTAAATGCTGAACAAAACAATACAGGTAACAAAAACCTGTTTTAACTACTTCATTAGGTGGTCTTTGAAATGTTGCAGTGCTCCAGGCAGTTAGCTAGGTATATAGTAATACCTCAAAACAACAGCCACACACACACTTCTAGTGATAATTAGCAGGCTATTGGGTTTTAAAAGCATTTTTCAATGGACCCGGGTAAGTGACAGGTGTAGTTGAAAAGGACTCAAGCATGCACTATTTTAGGTGTGTTTAGAATTCTACCTCAGACAATGCAGCTGCAAAGGTGGAAGTGTTAGGTAATGTGGTAGGAAGCACACAGGGGCCCAGTTTGGTCAGACACAATGGACCTGGTCAAACCTGATAGAGCACCACACCTACAGGTCACCAGAATACAGTTGTGGAATAAAGGGGAGAAAATCCAATGTCAATAACGGGTACCTAACAATTCGCACCTCGCTGTGAAAACACCAGGTACGTCCAGACAAAATGGACATCAAAGGCAGGTAACTCTAGACTTCAAAGGGGCATTACCACTGACCACACAACATATTAATGGGTGATAGAATGGAGATTAGGTAAAATATAGTGTTTGATAATAACCATTATTTATATATAGTTTTATAGCTAAGACAAGAATGCAGTCAGTCCACTTTTCTGATGTTCTTTTGTTAAAACTGTTATTGTCAGAACCACATCCATTTTTATTATTCATAAAGAACAATAAAAAAAACCAATACTTTTTATTTGCAAATATATGTGTATTTGCTACCAACACTATATATATATATATATATATATATATATATATATATATATATATATATATATATATATATAATTATTTTTTTTTTTTTTTTTTTACAAAGTAATTATGGAAAGTTTGTTTTATACTTTTTCACTTTAATGTACGGTAAACGACCTATTTTAAGAATTAAAGCAATTACCTATTTTTTTCTATTTTTAAACATATTTATATTTTTTATCCTTAACAAACACTAACAATTTACTTTTAGCACAAAAAACCTCATGCAAGCTGCTTTGTTGTGTGACAAAACCACTCTACATTGCTGGACAGCACAGTTCCAACTGTGTTTACCAAACCACAAGGTTGCAGTATGAAACTCAAACCAAACACGAAAAATGTCTTCAAACATTTTCAAAGGGAAACAGTGTCTCTTTATAACTTCTAAACAATGTTGGTCTGTTATTTTTAGCCCGTGCTACAGGCGCCCACTGTCACAGCATGGTAGAGCTTGTTTCAACGCAACAACTTGACAGACACGAACATAAAAAAACTATTAAAAAAAAAAACGGAAGAAAAAAACCCCCAGATACATGACAGTAACAAAACATGTCAACTCAATCTTGGACGGTATGGTTGTCACGGTAACAAGCCCCAGGTATAAGTATCTTTTGATCTGCTGTTGGACAGGTACAAATGCGCGAGAGGAGGAAAGGTAATCTTGGGGTCTGAAGCAGACTTTACTCGAGCCACCTCTTGTCACCATAGCCTCCCTGGGCTTTAATGGATTCACACCAGAAAGTAAAATATGCTAATTTGCCAAGCCCACACAGATACGTCCTATAGTCCATATCAGAAATATGTTATGAAACATAAAAAGTTTGTTTGTTTTGTTTAATGACACCACTAGAGCACACTGATTTATTAATCGACTATTGGACGTCAAGCATTTGGTAATTCTGACATAGTCTTACAGATATACAGACAGGATAGCACATACCACAGCTATTGGTATACCAAAAGTAGCCTTCCATTAGTAGCAAGGGATATCTTATATGCACCATCCCACAGATGAGATAGCACACAGTACCACGGCCTTTGATATACCAGTCGTGGTGCACTGGCTGGATATGAAACGTAAAAACAATAAATTTTAAATTTAATGGAAAGCAATTTTAAAAAAAGTACATTGTATTGTCAATGGAATGGCATTCCCTCTGTTTTCGAAAGAAAGATGAGCTGAAGATAATATTACAGGGTACGATTTATAAATCTGAAACTTGTTATGTTAACAGATTTATAAAGTATATGATTTATATATTTTTAAAATTTTGCTGGTATCTCATTTGCATTATTAATAAATAAATAATATTGTCACTATTGTCCATATGCATTTTGTTTTTACAAATTAATTGAAAACAAAACTATACAATTCATTTTGTAAATGTCATTTTAGTAGTCACAGATCAAAGAAAAAAGTACCGTTATCAATCCACTGTTTTGAAGCTATTCTTAAAACACAAAACAACTACTAAACCCTGGTCACCCAATAAAAACACTACTGAACTAAAGACACATTTAAACGAAAATTGGATCAAATAGCTAAATCAATTTATTTTGTCTGTCACACTCCAAGTGATATTCAGGCTATTTGAAAAGAAACAATCCATCACAGTCCACATTAAATATACTTTAACAACTTCAGCGTGACACCTGAATTCGGTGTTTACTTAAAAGCCTAATATAACAGGTTTTTGGGGGGGGCATTGTCAGCGAGGAAAAGTGTACAACAGCTGTGGAAATCGGACACTCACGTGTCTACCGTGACCACCTGATGCCGAGACAATGCCTGGCTTGTGCCGGTCATTTGCCTTTCATTTAGGTTTAAAGACGACCAAGGAAGGATAGAACCGGCAAGAATTGCGGATTTGTGAAGCCTCACTGCATACGAGATACTGTGTAAAGATACTACCGACGACTGGCCAAACACTCCTTCCAATTGGCTAAAACCTGACAGGTGTGAAACTTGGCACAAATTAATTTGCCTGACCAGTGTCGGTGGACCAGAGTTGGAGATTGAATACAATGGAATGGGCGGACAATTTCTGTGAATCCAGGCTTTTCCAAAAAAAAAAAAAGAAAGAAAAGAATAACAATTGACACGGGTCCTTAGAAAAATACGAGAGATGAAGAGACAATTGAGAAAGGAGCATGCCGATGCTAGTATAACCATCTGTTTTACAAACACAGTTTACACTTTGCGGGGCGAGGTAACAGAAACTGTTTTATTCACAGGTATTGTTAACACGATGCTGCTAATTATCGTACCCCTTCGCCACCTGTAGCAGATGGTCAGACACCATCCAGACAATAACCAAACCACTGACCATTGGTCAGCAAAACAATATGCTCATCATCAAAGTGATTCACAGGTTGAAAACTCCAGGTGAACCAATTAGCCATGATACAGGTGACAATTCCGGTAATAAGAGAACAAATTGCAAGCAATTTGGCTGGTATACCATCCCATCTGTCCTCAGCTTATAGCAATGCATTGCTGGTGTGGAAACCATGGTCAGCAAAACAATATATTAATCATCGAAGTGATTGACAGTTAAAAACTCCAGGTGAACCAATTAGGCATGATACAGGTGAACATTTAGGTAATAAGAGGAAACATTTTTAAGCAATTAGGCTGACAAGGTCCCATCTGTTCGAGGTCAACACAACAAAGTAATAAACTGCTGATGTGGAAACCATCCTTGGTGGTCTAATAGCAAAACCATCAAACTTATGACTCGTAGGTTCTGGGTTCTTGTATCATGGTTCAATTCAGGGCTGCTGAAATGGAACATTATCAGGGCTTCTAGATTATGGTAGCTCCACTCCCATGGCTAGTGATATTCAGTGTTGGGCTAGTAAATAATTACTATAACTAGCCCAACAGCTAGTGAAAAAAACAACCCTTGTCAAATGCTGCATTTACATATTTTGTAAATATGAATATCCTTCTCCCTCTTTCTACCCCAATTTAAGAATTTTTAAGCTCCAGCTCCGTCTTTAGCTGACATATCTGAGTATTACTATTAGTAAAATTGTACTATTTAAAGTAGGGCTAGTGAATTTTTAATCATGGCTAGTACATTTTTAAAATCACTGATCCCATGGCTAGTGGATTTTTATAAAATTCTAGAAACCCTGTGTAACATATCTCACTAGTCTGCCAGACCAATACCAGCCAACATTCACTTGTCCACCAGATTTTCTACTAGTCTGTCAGCCTATATTACAATATAGTACTTACTGCATCATAATAAAAACTTTATTTTAAATGACCATCCAGTAAAACCAAAACATGATGAGATATCTTTATCTTTATTGTAACCTCTAAAAGTTTCTATTAATTCATTATTTGAATAGTGAGTAAGGAAAGGAAGTCACCCCCTCAGACTCATGGTTATATATTTCATAACTAATCCATCAAAATTTTCAATCACCTTTGGCAAGCAGACTAATACTTTCTACACCCTTGCAAACTTTAACTGTAGGAAGTATGGAAATATATCTATGTACAAAATGTATGTCAGTATGTCAGATGTCTATAGGATTAACAGGAAGGATGACACAGATATTGAGAGAGAAAACCTGCTGTCGCCACTTCATGGACTACTCTTTTTGATTAGCAGCAAGGGATATACAGGATAACAAATGCTTATTTGATTATGCATTTGCTGTTGTGTTGTTAAACATATATTTCTTTTCTTATTCATCCATCCTCATTACACAGTGATTGTCAGGTTGCCACGTGTCGCTTCCGTAACAGCTGCGAATCGATGTTCGGAAAAGGAACTTCCTAAATGTTTTATTACATCATCATCTGCAACATGTGCAATTACTGCTCCAATAATCAATACTGAAGTCATTGTGCAGACATCTTGATTATGTTTTCGCAGGGAAACAATAAACCCAAACCATTACACAATACAACGCGTATGTACATGCAACAGCTGAAGGATAATATTACGCCTGTTTTCACATGTCAAACAGGTTCATTGTCTATATATTGTAGTGATGTTCCAACGATTGATTAAAGGAAAATTGATCAGTTGGGCTCCATCGATGCAGGGCTAGCTCTGGGTGAGCAAAATATGTCACCAAATTGTCCATTAAACTTCAAAAATTGCAGAAATCGACAGTTATTTTTTTTTAAATTTCAATTATTACATGAAATTGTTTCGTCAAATTAAAATAAAATTACGAATTTTGAAAGCAATTGGCGAATTTGGCGAGTGCCAGAGCTAACTCTGCAATGCAATGATTGATTATAAAAATTCATAATCGATTGTCATGGAACTCATACTGTATTCATAGTGATGGAATTGATGTAACTATGATGGGGTTCGGGTTTGCTTTCATGTAAACACAAGGAAAATAAATACTGATTAGTGATTTGTAGGGCTTGTCCCAGTGAACACAACAATATATTTAGTTTGTTTGTTTTGTTTTGTTTAATGACACCACTAGAGCACACTGATTTATTAATCATCGGCTACTGGATGTCAAACATTTAGTAATTTTAACATATAATAGTCTTGGAGGAAACCTGCTACATTTTTCCATTAGCAGCAAGGGATCTTTTATATGCACCATCCCACAGACAGGATAACACAGCATTTGATATATCAGTCATGGTGCACTGGCTGGAATGATAAATAGCCCAATGGACCCACCAATGGTTTTAATTATTCAAATCCTTCTGGAGTCCATATAATTCTAGAATCTAATGGATCATATAATCAAAAGTTGATTGGTTATGTGCACTGATTATAAACAATCATTGGTGAAATTGTCAACACCACTATACTGTCTGATTTTAATTAGGATATAAAAGGTTCGTAATTTAGAGCACAAAATTGCTATTTTTATGATGATGATGATGATACGTAACTTACATGAATGACAACAACAAATATGTACCATTCAAATGCTTAAAAGTAAATAACAGTAAATAAACTACACACTAATCATCAGAAGTATACTGGTGTTTTATCTGAGCAATTTATAATGGGAGATTTTTATTTCCAAAACAATTTTTAAATAAATATGTAAACAACATTTTGCATTTTTTAAACTATAAATTAATTAATTTAAAGTCCTTTCATTTAAAAATTACAGGTATGTATTCTTTAAAAAAATTTTTTTCCATAAGACATGTGTTGATTTAATGTTTCAACTTTGGTTAGAGATTTCAGCTCATCTCACTTTAAAATTAAACCTGTCTAAAATATATTGACGTAAACTATATATACTTTATAGAAATCTTAGCTCTAAGATCTCCTTAGTGCATAAAGTAGTTATGCACTTAAGGTAATCTTAGGGCTAAGATCGCTTCGTGGAATGGGACCCTGGACGTAATATCCACATTTATGATTATAGCTGGTTGACCACTTCCAGATACTGTATAAATGGACAGAAATAAACACTGTTTAAACCAGAATCAGGTGTTGGCAATTATGTTCAAACCCACGGGCTAAGAACCTGTGAAGAAAAGGAAATCTTCAATACATCTCTGTTTACCCGTATACTAAGCCTGCTATTACGTGCCATTACAGTGGACTATCTGTAGCCATCAGTGGCCTCTGGACAATAAAAAGAAGCCATTACAGTAGACGTGTAGGTAATTTTACCTGTGGTAGTTATCAACTATCTACAACATGCCAACCATCTTGCAAAGAAAACCCGTAAGCCATTTTTCTACAATAGCTGCTATTTTCTGCTCAAAAAGCTTGAAATTACTGTTCCAGATTGGCAGTGCCGAAGGTCTGGTGGTGTGTTGTTAACTATTCAGCCCAGTCAATTGGTCCTGCCACATACATGAGTAACATACTGTTTTACTGAAGCCACTCAGCTGGCAAGTCTGGCACTAAGAGGGGTTATCGGAGGTGCTCAGACAAAATGATTAATCCCTTTGTTACCTCTCTGTGCCTCCCTTTATATTGTCTTTATCACAATGAAACCACTGAGGACTCGCAGGTCCGTGGCACTAGGGGGCAGCAGGAGAGGTTAATTGGCAATTGTGTCTCGCCACTGAGCCTGACAACATGTCTAGGCCAGCGATAGTGAGAAGAACCTGCTCGTATTTCGAGATTACAGGTGTCACAGAGACAAATGCCAGCACAGTCCTGTTACAGGAGTTTTATAGCCATACACATGTACAAGCATTTTTTTCTTTTGTTTGGTCAAGGTATAATGTACACTTGTATGTGTATTAATTACAGGGTTCAAGATGGAGAGTTTTAGCCAAAATGTGTGGAAATTTTATGAAATATGACATGACTCACTTATGCAAAAAAATTAAAAAATTTAGTCTTAAAGTTAGCAAAGTAAGTTCTGACAATCAAATAAATCTACATGAAATTAACTGAAAATTTATCTTAAAATGTCAATAGGAACAATACAAATAAGATTTCTTTTTGCAAACATCTTAAATTTTAGAATCTATGTCTATATAACATCACTAAATAATACATATCTAAATACAATGTATATACATGTACTTGGACAGCAGTTTGATTATTTGGAACTTTAAAAAATTATTTTTACTATATATTTTTCAAAATGACATGCTATCAGTGTCTCTGTAAGCAGGTATTAATGGAGATATAAAATGCTAACAAAAATCACTAAAACAACAAATCCGACAAAAACAATGAGCCAAATTATCAAGAATCAGTGTTTTGGAACACATTCAAATTAACCCCATCTGTTTGCTCCCAAAAGATCACAAATATTTAAACAGCAACAAGCAATCGAAGAAATGGCCAACTCTTTCCAGCTTCCCGTGTTGACATTGGTCAGAGAAGCATTTGACTTCAAATGTCTTGAAAGTATGGCTGCGGGATTCTTCAAAGCCAGGCCTTTGCGGAAGGTTTGGGCACATTGAGCCTGGCCACCTTGTGCATGGCTATGTACAAACTTAGACCAGCCTTGATGGTTTGTTTACTGACCAAACGTGCCAACATGGGGAACCGCTTTCTTTCTTTATAGAGGCTGAATTGGATCCAGTCAACATTGTGACCTTGTTACCTTGCCTAGCTAAAGGCTCTTTGACATATTTCAAACACAGCAAAGATACAATCACAACAACACAGACATTTCTAAGGAACTATTTGTTTGTTTTAATTTAGTCATTTTAATTGGCTTTCCTTTTTAAACATCAAAGTTCAGATCAAATCTGATCTTTAACTTACCAAACAAGTTTAATGTGTTAAACAATTAATTCAGTTTTGAAATGAAAACTTTTATTTTTGTTTTTAATTTCTCAATATACATATAAAATGAATTGATTTCAGTCAACATTGTGACCATGTTACCGTGCCTCTATGACATCAATGTTTGTTTTAATGTAGTCATTTTAATTGGCTTTTGTTCTTAAATATTAAAAGTTTAGATCAAATCTGATTTTTAACTTACCAAACAAGTTTAATGTGTTAAGTAATTCAATTTTGATAATTTCTCAATATTCATGTAAAATCTAACAACTTCTCCCAGTCAGAAGTAGCTAAAGACCTATGTAAGTGTTGTTATAATTTTTTGTACCTGGTTCAAATGAGTGTCTTGTACAATAAACTGAAATAAATTGGAAAAAATACACATCCCCAAAACACTTATGAATAAAAGATGAATAAAAGATGAATACAGTTGTGGCAACCCCTGCAAATGCTAATGCCATGGTGATTGCTGTGGGTTTTTAATTTTTCACCTTTTTTTTTTCACTGTGGACTATATTATATATTTTTTCCATGGCATTTTTTTTTTCCATGGACATTTTCTTAGTTACAGGGGTTGGTCGGGGGGGAGGGGGGGGGGGGGTATTTTAAACACTAGTATATTTTTACAGAAACAAATAACCAAATCTTGCAACAAGAGAACACAATTACCCATATGACAATTGTAAATAACACTGATACACTGATTTACATATTAATACCTAGAAAAAAAACCTACCTGTACAGCACTGTTGAGGAAACAGTTGTTCTCGCCAGGTGCATTGCGTAAACCCTTGGTCATGGAGAAAGCGATACTGTTGTGTCTGTCCCAGGTGTCTTGGTAAGGGTTGGGGCAGTTAGCCGGCAACATGTAATCCAAGTCATCCATGATGCTAATGTGCACAACACAATCACTTAATAACTGGCGAAGATGACTCTAGCCCATCCATGAGGTGGACTCTTTTAACCCTGCCAAGAAAAACACAACACAAACCATCAAGATCAATTATTAAAGCTCAAACATGGTCTCCTGCAACAGGAAAATATAATAGAAAGTCCGTCAGAGGACCAGATAAGGCAGAGAGGTATTACTTACAATAACCAAGGCTTTTGATTTTACATACCAAATCAGGTGACAGTGAAGGTTCATTAGGTGAAATGTGCATTAAAAATTCAGAGCTTACCCTGCCCATTGCTAAATTTGACAATTGCTAATTTTCATAATACAAAGTGGCTACAATATTTAGTCTTTGGCTAATACCAGTAAAATATTCCTTATAAATTACCCACTTTTGAATAATGTTCAAGGAAATACTCTATACATGTGTACACATGTATATCTATATCTAAAAACTGGCTAAGCCAAAATTTGTTCCAGTATGAGCCCTGAGAATATGGAAAAGAAACAGTTAGTTGCAAAAAAACAAAACTTTGACTGATAGATACTTAAATAAATTAATTCAGGGCTCGCTCTGGGTGATCAGAAAATTTTGCCAAATTTTCTAAAAAAATGCAAAATCTATAGCTATTTTTCAACAAAATATAAATTATTACACAAATTGTTTTCACCAAATTAAAATAAAATTCGCCAATTGTTCCGAAAATTCGCATTTGGTGAGTGGCAAAGCTAGCCCTGAAATTGCCAGTAACTAGCTGGTTAAAAACAAGCAAGAATCTCGAGATCAACATTTTGTCTGTAACAGAAGAAGATAAAGAATAAAGTTGCTTGGCAAGAACCAATTACGTTAAGTACATTTTTATCACTGTTGTTGGCACCTAAAGAGAGAACAAGGTGTCTAGGAAAGTGAAGCATTTAGTATGTTTGAAGATGTCGAGGGTTTATCGCTCACCAACTCAAGTATACAGCAGTAAAACACATAATCATACCAGACTCAACAGGTCACAACATATATAAATCAATGCTATATGTATGTTTTTTGTTATATACCGGTAGTGGTTCTTTGCTTAACCCTGATTAACACCGGTTAAGTCAGTGCTCCATTAGTCAGTTGTGGTAGTGCTGTTAATAGAGTTGGGACCAGAAAGAGCATTATGGTGGAAGGGTGTGTATATGTACATGTAGTCCTGAATGTATACACACTGTGAATTTGTAATCTAAGTTTGTTTGTTTTACGACACCACTAGAGCACATTGATTTATTAATCATCGGCTATTGGGTGTCAAACATATGGTCATTTTGACACAGTCATAGAGAGGAAACCCACTACAATTTTTCCATCAGCTATAGCAAGGGATCTTTTATATGCACCATCCCACAGACAGGATAGCACATGCCACGGCCTTTGATATACCAGTCGTGGTGCACTGACTGAAATTAGAAATAGCCCAATGGACTAACTGACGGAGATCTACCCAAAACCGACCGTGCATCATGCGAGCGCTTTATCACTGGGCTACGTCACGCCCCAAATTGGTAATCATGTCAGTTTTATTTGAATATTCTCTAGATTCTTATACATTTTTTGAAATACAATAATACTTTGTAATTTTATTCAATTTGTTTTTAATTTATGGAGAAAAAAAAATCAATATTATGCTGTAATTTGTATACATTTTGTATGTGCATTCAAGAAATCATATCTACAGCAAAGTAATACTTGTAAAAGACCAATTACGTACTTCTACTATAATCTCATCCTCCTACAAAAAAGTTTTTTGTAAAGAAAAGTGAAAGTGTTTTGGAAATAACAAAAACAGCCACAACTGTTTTTTGTGTCCAACTTACAAAACAATCGGCTCAAAAATAAATAAGTTGTAGTCATTACCATTAGGGTCTCCACGAGTACTCGAGTACTCAGGCACGGGTCGAGTCTAGCAAGACTCGAGTCCGTTCACAGGACTCAGTACCCGTACACGGTGGAACAACTATAATACACTGGACAATGTAGGACAATAATTTCAGGAATAGATAATCAACGATATAAGTGACACAATAATTATAAGATCATGCGCTAGTTTCTTTTTTTAAACTGGCCGTCCATCTGGTTTCTAAATGCAATAAAATGACATGATTTGGCATCCATGTTCAGCTCTGGAATTAAGATGCATAATTCTATTTAACTTTATTCTTTAATCTCATCATCATCTAGTGTAAATGTCGGGTACTCGGGTCCGGGTCGAGTTTGACCCTTGAGTACTCGAGTCCCATATTAATTACCATAGCATGAAAAAAAAGGCATTCCCTGTGGGACTGACTATAGTTGTTGTTTTTTTAAACAGGGTATGAATACTTTAAAATATAGTGTGCTTTACTATTAAGAATTTCCAATATACTTGGATGACCCTAAACAAACAACAACTTCAAGACAATGTGCCACAGATCTAACTTACACATTATATGATCTCTGTCTGGTAAATATTCATACGGATATATCCAGGTAAACAAAATTTCTTGATATACAAGGAACAGAATGAAAACAAGACTGCTGTCTGCATAAAAAATAAAGCTTATCAAACAAAGGGCTGCTGTCCTGTGTCTGTGGGGACAGAATGTAAACAAATGTTAAGACAACATACTTATTTGTGTTAGTGTCGCAAATGCATTGCTGTCATAGTAGACTGATGCGGTAGCCATGCATTGCATTGTTCTTCAACAAAAATAGAACTTGTCCTTTGAAAGTTATATTATCATTCTTGTATAGGCAACAAAGGATTATTTTAACACATATTTACTCATGTTATCAATATACATGTATGTAAATATATATAAACATAAGCACATGTAATATATATCCATATTATACTAAGAATAATTCACTTGCTTTGTTTAGGTATAAATGTACATTGTATATCTGTCAATTAGTTACGACTCAAAACTTGATTTTAAATTTTATAATGCATTCTTTGCAGTGTACTTTAAGCATTTAATGTAATACAAAATAGTGGTTTTAGACAGAAAAAAAGAAACAATATTAAGGTTTCTCCCTATATTTTATAAATATTTGAATTATTATGTTAATGTCATGAAAAAGCTCAGTCCAAGATGCCATTCCATCACAGACACGAACAGGTTAATATTTTCTAAACTGCTTTAAAAAATAGAAAAAGAAAAAAGAGTAATAAAAAGTATTGAATGTATCAACAGTTTAAACTTTTCACTGCACTTCTGGATCTTACATCCATGAACACATTTTTTTATTTCTCTTTATTGGCTCGCAGATATTTGAAATTTCTTTTCAACAGCCCCATATGGTGAGTCATTAGCCAACTGAGCCAAAATCCCATTTGAATTTATGTTGCTGCAATACAAAACACCTGCATGTTCACTGACAAAGTGCAACTACACTGTGATGTGGTAATGCCAAAAACCCAGCCATGCTTCACACAATTGTTTATATCTGTGGTGCATCAGAAATGCCACTTTTCTTGTTCAGCTCAGGCTTTTTAAAAAATAATTATACATGTGTATGTAATATGCAACAAATTTTTTTCAATCCTTTGGACTATCATTTATGTGCCATATTAAGCTTCAACCCACGCAAAAGTTTGCCTTAGTAAACACAAAAGAATATATTTAATCTACATCCTAGCTCGTGATAAAAAACAGGACATTAGCACTGTGGAGATCTTTCAATCCTACCGAGCATCATAAAAATACAGAACACATCTGAACACAAAAGGATAATGTGATGTTATTAAAGAGAGACAGGTCTACCGAGTCTATACATAAAATCATGTTTTGGTCTACTTCACTGAATATTCACAATACACATTTGATGCAAGCATGACACAGCAGTATATTTCTAAACTTCAAGAAGGAACTAAATCAGTATGCACTACATGCCTCTACATCTACGTTGTAAACTTCCTTTTATATTTATAAAAAAAAAAAAAATCACTGACAAATATATATATATATAGATACAATTATAAGCAACGTCTTCAGTTGCCCACGGCTGATGATTGCTGTGCAGTTTTTAGTTCTCCGCGGCACTACAATGTTTTGCCTTGGACTATATTCAGGATTTTTCAATGGCATGTTTTTTCGCTATGGACATTTTTTTAACTGCAGGAGTTGCACAAATGTACATATATTGTATTAGTATATATTAATTATTTCAAAGTGAACTTGGATACAATAATATATTCAATCAACACAAAAACAATGTTGAAACAATTAAAATATAGTAATAATAAATAGTATCCAACTAATTCAGTGTGTATATCAAATTTAAATAATTAAAACAATGCTTAGAACAATTATTTAATAATTACAATTCATTAACAAAGTCATACAAATTATTGTTAAAATTTTTAAAAAGCTTAACAAAAAACACTGTTGTGTGAGTGTTTGCATGTTAGCCAAATCTGCATATAATAATTATTAAATTGACATGGAAAAAAAAAATCATGCTAATTTTTTTTTTTAAATGACATGTTTAATGCAACCTTTATTTTGTATTCTGTTTGGCTAAACAATATTTTCCAAACTGCCAACAATAATATTGTTCCAGCTAAAATAAACCTGAATTATTGAACAAAGGCAGGACCCATTAACAAGAAACTTCTAAACGACAAGGACCCCTTCTAAATTAGTAGGCAGAACCAAGTCAAAGGTCAGAATAAAACCAAGCAAGATTCCAATGCTAAAATTTAAATGTTAAAATGACATCAATTGATCAAAAGTGAAAATCTTGCATACACTTGTCTTGGGGCCAAGCTACAAGCCCAAGAAACAGGGTGAACTCTCGTTGATCTCCATGCAGGGCAGGTAAAAATAGCCCAGGTGATTATTTGCCAGTGAACCGTGGCTGCAGCATTATGACCAGTTGAGCGTGGACAATGAGGGAGACACATCATTTATAAATCAGCGCTGGCTACCCCTTAAGTGTGTGGCTAAAGCTTGTGGACGGCAATTCACATCAATGCCTTTCAATTGATGCCTTTCATAAATTAATACCTCTGGAACTGATAATTTATAGTCTGAAAATCAGATTACCAATATCTCTTTGTTACTTGGTTGTGACAACTACATAAGCAAGTAGATAGTAAAAGCAATTTCTGCTGATTCAGAGTGACTCAAAGCAATTTTAATCTCAGATTACAATGGACATACTCTCAAAAACACTTTAAAAAGGAAGAAAACAATACTTGGGAAATGTGATTTGGTGTAAACAAATAAATCAAGTTTCTCATTTTACATACACGAAAGAACATTTACCTTTTGTAAACCTTCACTGTTCAATATACATTTATATTTAATGCATGCGAATGTATTTTATAATATGTACATTGAAACACTCATATTTTCCCAAATCATCTAATTTAGTTAGTGTACTTTCATTTTAGCAATTAATCATCTTTTTAAAGTCCATTTTTGTTACTTTATGGGTGGCTGTTTACTACAGATTTCACTGTACATGCAATACTGCTTGATATCTATATTAATGCATATTTCTTGACTATATGTAGTTGCATATATATATATATATATATATATATATATATATATATATATATATATATATATATATGAAATACATGAAGTCCAAATATTTCTAGACTAGTAGCATGAATTGTTTATATTTTTAAAAATATTGATACAACATTATTAATCTGAGGAAAAAAGAACAGAAAATTGGTCAAGGAAGCTTTAGAAAAGTTGTCCACAGTTAGGCAGTGACAACCAGGATACTAATTGATAAAGATTGCTTGGTTTCTTGGCTACCTTGCTATTTTCCAGTCATACACTGATAAGTGTGAGTAGCCATTTTGACATCACTAGGCTGCATGTCAGCTGTGTTTCCACTGAGTTAATCTCCATTATGAGTCTAATGCTCACTGGGAAGACACATCTGCTTATCATATGGACCCACACTCCTGGGGCTCAGTTTCCTACAAGAGATCCAGCATTCCTCAGTGTCCATCATGTGCAATAATTCACCCATTGTTTGTATAGACCACCTACTGTTTTTTATTTTGTTTTTAATCAAATATTGGCTGATAAGCAGAAAATGCGATAAAAATTACTACTGAAGGTCATCATTGTTTTCTATCAGTCACGGAAGGATTGTTTACTGACATAAACAAAACAAAAAAACCCACAAAAATTTGGTTTGTTTAACAACACCACTAGAGCAAATTGATTCATTAATCATCGGCTATTGGATGTCAAACATTTGGTAATTTTGACATAGTCATCAGAGGAAACCTGCTACATTTGTTTCTAATGCAGCAAGGGATCTTTTATATGCACTTTCCCACAGATAGGATAGCACATACATGTACCATTGCCTTTGATATACCAGTCGTGGAGCACTGGCTGGAACGAGAAATAGCCAAATGGGCCACTGCATGACATCCAAGTGTAGTATTTGATCAGAGCTTTTATAGGTAACATGTACCTAACATTGTGATGCTTGGATTATCAAGTCAGAAAACAAACCAGCTGTTACCACATACATTTTGGTTTATCTATTATAATCAGCAGTTTGATAGATTGACTGATTTATATGTATAACCCATTAAGGTTCAAGCATGCTGTTCTGGGCACACACACACCGACAGTAAGTTGTGTGGGCCGTTTGTGTAGGACTGTGGGTTAGTGGTTAGTGAGAGAAAAGTCGGTGTAGTGGCCTTACACCTACCCACTGAGTCACTAAACCGCATGGCTCTGGGTGGGAGCCGGTACTGGGATGCGAACCTAGTCCCTACCAGTCTTAAGTGTGATGGCATAACCGATACACCAATGGTAAAATCTGCTGGTAAAATCAACCACTGTAAAGAGTATTTTATATACACTTTCTCACAGAACTGAATAACAAAGTAGTGAAGCACATTGCATGTTAGGAACTTTTATGAAATGGGAAACCAAGGTACTATTAAAAAAAAACCCCCAAAAACATTTGTATATATATACAAATTGAATTTATGTTTAATATGCTATTGAAGTCCATTCCAAGTGTGGCTAAAGTACTGAAAAGAAATGTCCCCCCCCCCCCCCCCCCCCCCCCATTTCACCACCAGTTTAACGCATGAAACATATGAACCCTTAACACACATTTCTACCATATGGAAACAGCAGTTCTTTAGGCTTAAATCACTCATGTAGCCAGGTGTGACATGTAATCTGTGACAAATACATGTAATTAGCAGCCATTTATCTTCAGGTGTGCTAATTTCTTTTTTCTAGATGTGTATGATAATTAAAAAAAAGCTTCTATCATTACAACCAAAACACTTATTGGTTATTTGTTTTATAAGTGGAAAAGTAAAATAATTGTCATCTACAACCAAAACTAATTGTATGACCTTCAAGAATATATTAATTTAATGAGACAACTATAATATGTTTCCCTACAAAAACTAAGCAAAGTCTGTGAAGATTAATAAATGTCAGAACTGTGTTACGTGTAACTCCAAAAAAGAACCGAAGACAGTCTAGGTATCTGTCACAGCCTCAGATACAAGCAGTTCAGTGTGACAGGTAAAAACTTGGCAGGAAGCCAGGTCAAATATACTATCAAAATGTGTAGAGGCTCACTGGGCTGTAGCCGGATCACTCACAAACATACACAGTTATATGCACACTTGATTTACTGTACATTATTAAACATGAAATCTACTTGAGTTGAATATATTCACTGACAAAAGAAAAAACAAAACCTCAACAGGAACAGCTATAAATGTTTATACTGCTGCTATGCACAAACAATTTAAATGTCTCACCCTGGATGAATAAGAAAAGAAAAAACCCAACCATCACTGATTATCATTGTGCTGGAGTGTCATTAAAAATACATTCTAATTTGTATTTAAATTACTGTTTTGTCTGTTAATTCATGAAATACATGTTTTGTTTGGGTTTTTTTTCAAAGAATGAAATACAATGCTCCAACATGTATTTTAGTACCAAAAAAAAAAATGGTATCTAATAAATAAACAATTTTTGTAACACTTTTAAAAAGAATTCAGAAATGTGACTAACCTAAATTATCTGTTCATAGGGGGTGGGGGAGGGGATAAAAAAAAAAAGAGAAGAAATAATAGCACAGCAATATACAGTCATTTTTGTTTTAAACTGTAAAAAAAAAAAAAATATCACTGTGTGCAACTTATGTTATTAACCAAATAAAACCACAGGCTCCATATTCATAATCATACTTAAGTGAATGTATGATACTTATCTGTGTACTTTAAGTATGTATTTCGGTATCATACATTGACTTAAGTATGTTTATGAATATGCAGCCTGATCTGCTGTTTAAGTAGTTCTATCACTCTAGTACTCCAGTTTAATGAAAGTAATCTTTATCCCCCTTTAATTATACATTATATAGTATCAATACGATAATATCTTAAATGGCTCCCCAAGTTAGAGGAGAAAATAATGATCCATCCCCTCTATTTTATTTCATGTCATGTCAAATTCTGCAAAGCCACAAATACATGCATGCAAGAAAAAAGTGTATAACATTACATTGTATGTAAAATTACATTACATTCTTTTAAAGTGGTATATCAATTAAAGCCTGGGTCACACGGGTGTATCCCATGAGGTAAAAACACAAAGAAAATCTGCGTTTGTAATCACTAATGAAACCCAAGTATCAACAATCACTGTACGTCTGCTCTGAACCTGGGGCTGATTGAAATGTCAATACAAAACACACTGGAAAATACATTGAAACACGATAAATGCGGAATATTGATTGAAGCGGCACGCAGGAAGACAAGATGATTAATATTGCAAACCGCTCTGATTGCTTCAACAAAACCATTTCTTATTACTGGCTGTGCCATTATAATGACGGGCTTTTTAAAAATAAATATGACCAATTGATAGAAGTAAAAAAATTGAAAAAAAAATCTTAACATACAATATTCTATTACCTTCATTAATAAAAGTTCTTTATGAATCTGCTAATTAATATTAAGGGTCCATTTGCACATATGTAGCCAAGTGTTAAACCAACCCCCATGATATACAATCTATATGGGACTGATCCACGTCGGTGGACCCATTGGGTCATTTCTTGTTGTAGCCTATGCACCAAAACTGGTGGAACAAAGGTTGTGGTATGTACTATCCTGTCTGTGGAATGATGCATTATAAAAGATACCGTGTTGCTAATAAAAACAAAGTAGTCCATGGAGTAGCAGCAGCGGGTTTCCTCTCAGCTGTGTGGTCCATAACATGTTTCTACTGTCAGTACATGTATGATAGACTTTGTACATAACATGTTTGTACGACTTTTGTACATAACACATAAAAAAAAAAATTGACAAAACTTTGTATTATGCTTACCAAAACCAATAATAATGTTTTATATATATCTATACCAGTGTTCGAGATTAACGGTATCCCGATATCCCATGGATACCAGAATTTAATTTTGGATACCAGACTTCAAGAACCCAGTATCCCACCGGGATGCCATATAATACTAAATTCTCCGGTGGGATACCAGATTTTGAAATGTTAGTATCCAACTGTGATACTGGCCAAAAAATTTAATCTCGAACACTGCTATACAGATATTAAAATCCTGCATTGATAGTAACCCTCACAACTTTTAACCCCTACAAATATTTTCATTTAACTTCCCTTTGAAGAAATGTTCACTAACAAACGTGTTACTAAAGTCATTACTAAAACAAGGAGCACTGCCACTGTTCCCACTAATGTAACAAATACTTATTTACCTAATGAATAACAAATTAGTTACAACCGAAGTCTTAATGTCAACAGGTGCCTTAATTCTAGTGATTGTAAGGAGCTTGTTTTCTGCTACCTGAAACTGTTTGGTAAACTATGTTATGTCATTAAAAATATTATTTCACCAGTGGAAACTAGTTCTATATACATGTACATGAACAATTTAAAATGTAACTAGACTTTCATTTCACATACAATCAATCCTGTGTTCAGAGACAGACCACTTCATCATTCATTTCAACTATTTTTGTGCTTATATTAAATTCATTCCACTTAAGAAATATTTTTAAAAATTATTTGCAATAGCAGTCATTATACAACTTGGAGATAGTACCTTTAATACATAACACCTTTACTACCGGTATAATAGATCACACACTCAGAATGGTTCTTGACAGTCATATTCAAAAGTTACTTAGAAATGTCTACAAATATTTTGCTTTAGAGAGAGATAGGGGTAACTCATCATCAGAGATGGTCCCTATTGCAACAGCAATGAAATTGACACATGTCGATCAAAATGTGTTATAGTCTGTTCAATAAAGTGCACAAATCACCTGTTTACTTTCTTTTAATTTCAAGAGTAAACACCACCTTGTACATCAATGATAGCCCAAACAAGTAAATGCTAAATTAGGTAGAGTAGCATTAAATAGATATTTATAAAATATTTACTTGTCAGTTTAATATGAAAGAAATAATTGATGAAAATCAGTTTTATTCTATTTCCAACATTACTATATATGATCTTACAATTGGCTTTTTTAAAATGGACATATTGTACATTTACATTTTTAACATTGGCAGTTCCGTCAAGTGTATAAAGTAAGAACAGACCATGTCCAAAAAGAAGCAGTTTTACACTATTGATTTTGGTTAATATAGTAATATATATTTAAGTTTTTTTGTTTTTTTTATCAAATTTATTATGGCGTGGGATGCACTATCCCTTCTATAGGCTGATAATGGGATTTCAGTGAAAGTGTTTCTTAAACAATAATGACATAAAAGGTTAGGAAGTCTACTATGGAGGTGGATAAGAAAGTAACAACACAAGCAGCCAATAAGGGAATAAGACCTTTCACACAAGAGCCTATTTAACAGGTATCCACAGGTATAGGCAATTTGCCAAGTTTACCTGAGCTGTCAACCACCCCTGGTAACTTTTTATTTTACCAGCACACACCTGTAGATATATGCAAGGCTAATAAACAAAGTTCTGTTTGTCTTTAACACCTACCAGTAAATTATTTTTAAAAAATATTTTATAACCACTTTAACTTAAATTTAAAAGTTTATAAATGGAACATTCAGTGTAGAACATTTTATTTACATATATTTAAGTACTAATTTTAAATTAAAAGTTAAATATTTTCACTTTTCTCAAATTGTCACATCATCACATTTCAAAGTAAGTCGTCCAGACAAACACTCTGCTGTAAGATATTTATGCAATCGTAGTACTATACCCAGGTCTAAACTTGAAGGTGTGCCAAGTTTACGTGGGTGACAAAAAAAAAAAAGTAAATAAAAGAATACGATTAGTTTACCAGCTACCTGGTCCAGGTGGGAAGTACTTGACTTAATAACTGGTGAAAGCAGTATACAGGTCCACACGCTATAGATCTTATCAACAGTGGTAATCAATAATTAGGACCAGTTGTGTGGACCAAAAAAAAAAAATATAAAAAAAAAAAAGGATTGGTGCTTTCTTTTGTAAAAATATTACTGGTTATCTCAGTATCTGCAATAACATAGCATACTTAACATTTGAGAATATCATCAATATGTACAAAAATAAAATACAACACATAGAAATAGAAGAAAAAAACCCATACACATATATATACACATAAAACATGCATTAAGACCATAATAATTTAACTGCATATAAGTATATCAAATACATATTATTAAAAATATGAAGGGGTATTAACATTATTATTATATCTGAAAATATTTGTACAAAAAGATAGATTTGTTTAGACACTCAATTACAAATTACATTGCAATTTCACTTTTATAAGCAAAACCCAAAAATATTAATATAAAATAAATTTTATATATATAGTAACTACATGTTGATCATTTACATGCTCTTTATTTTCTGGTCTTAACAAAATAGTCATATTTTCATGTACATAACAACAAATATGAAACCGACTATACCTAGCTCAATAAACTACCTTAGTACCTACCTGTTTCACGTAGAATTCAAGTTAAAAATATAAACATGAAATAAAATATCACAAGACGGGTCTGTATATCAAAATTATACACCAGATATTCCGATTTTTGTTACCCGGTCACGTTAAGACACTGAATCACCTGAACCGTGGGCGTTAGTTAGTTTTACCTGTGCTCACCTGTGGAACCAAAACACGCGACGTCAACAAAAACTCGCTTCCGGACCAAACGATACCGGGCGGCGTTTGAATCACATAATGCATAAGCTAGAACACTAAATTCACTTACCAGTGCAAACCGATGGATGAATCAGGTAAATCCCATAAAGTTTGAGAAAGTTCGAACACTTGTTGTTAGTCTTTGAAGTCGGCCGTCGCAATCAACAAGCTTTCCCGCACATCGCCATAAGCACGTATGCAAATGAGGGCGCGCAGTAATACGATGACTCACGTGGAAGGAAACAATAAGGGACGCCGAGGCTTTTGTGTTGGGAACAGTAAATAGTCCTTCATATTTAACGGTGTTAATCGGTAGCGGCCATCTTTGGAAGACATCTATTCATCCTGCTGTCAATATCATTTGCATTTATTAAGTGTCATTGAAAGGTCCCCAGTTTAATCAAGTCGAAAGGGAAATTTTAACATTTAGCACCTGAGCCGAATTACACACCAGAGCGATCCCGTTAGAATTAGGTAAAGGTGTCTGCTCATTCACGAGTAGTAATACACTACGTGATACGTAAACATTTACAATGGTCACATCTGTTATGTATACTTACATCAAGTGTTTCAGGGGTAAACAGTACGGTCGTAATTTTATGGGTTACGATATAACAGTTTATTTATTCTGACAAAATACACACAGAAAATCAACAAATAATTTGTGCAACATCTTCAACCTGTTCTTGCGAGACATTAAACCTAGTCCTGTTAGATTTGACCCCAAAACGAAAGAGTGTATTTGTATAAAAATTTAAATAATATACTAACTGCATATATAACACAGACCTGTAAATAAATAAATACATGCACACAAAAAATAAAATTAAAATCCATATAGGTAATCACTTAAACTCTGTTTATCAGCTATTCTACTGTGATGTTTAAATATGTGGTACCTAACGATTTAATAAAATAATTTTAAAAATTTAAAGTTAAATTATATTTGCAGCATTATTTAAGAATACAATAATATGAAATGTTTAGTAATTTATATGAAATCCTGATTTTTATTGACCCCTCTCTCTCTCTCTCTCTCTCTCTCTCTCTCTCTCTCTCTCTCTCTCTCTCTCTCTCTCTCTCTCTCTCACACACACACACACACACACACACACACACACACACACACACAAATAGATAAATAATTTTAAAAAATCAAATGTATAAAAAATATTACTATATTTATGTTGGAGTAAGAAATAGCGTATTGTAAATTCGAACACATCGTCAAGGATTTGACGCTTGATGCAAATTCATTTTATTCCTAAAAATCCATATTGCAATTACATTAATTTTGTTCTCTTTGACTAAACGTACCCTTTCTACAAACGTAAACGGAAATGTTTACGTATTTTTGTTTTATCAACACAATATATAAACATATCAGTATTTGTATGAACGGGTTTCCTCTCCCATCTCATTCTTCAGGGCACCGATTTGGCTTTGTCGCATTAGCTTTATTTGCTTTTATTTGAATGTTTATTACCTGCTAAGTGTTTTGCCGCTCGTTTCATCAGCCGATTGATACAAGGTAGAAAGGTTCTTGTTTATTTGTAATTGTAGTGGCGACACGCTACAGAGGACATCAAATCAGTTGAAACGAAAGGTCACTGAAAAAGCTATTAGCGTATTTAAACCACTATCACTGTAGAAGACAGAGAACAGTGGATGGTTGACAAAACCCCACGGCACTGTTGTATCCGCGGGATGTTCGTATCAACCATAAAATAATAATATTTAATGTTTGTAAGTAGTGTGGAAACCCGATGTAGCTACACAGACAACTGTTACAGGTTAGTTGCAGCAGATATGAAATATGCGCTGTCCCACAGTCTGGCTACAGATAGGATAAATTACACCCACTAATTAATCGATTATAGATAACTAATTAATTAACCAAATAAAGCCATAGCACCTGATGTCCTTTCTGTCCAGGACAGCGTTTTTGAATCTCAATTGTATATACGCATGTCAAATACTTATAGATCTAGGGGCCATTTCACAAGTTTACATCTGCGACTAGCAGTTGCATACACCGGCGATACGTTTACACGTGTTTGGGGTCTATTTCACGTAGAACATTACATCATTATGGAAGATGGAGCATTTTAAGGATGAAGCAAAAGTGAAATACGTGTACTTCTAACTGCATTTGTTGTACTATAGCAGTAATAGGATTTGTAATTTAGTGATAGAGGGGCGAGACGTAGCCCAGTGGTAAAGCGTTTGCTTCATGTGCGGTTAGTTTGTGATCGATCCCCGTCGGTGGGCCCATTGGGCTATTTCTCGTTCCAGCCAGTGCACCACGATTGGTATATCAAAGGCTGTGGTATGTACTATCAGGTCTGTGGGTTGGTGCATAATTTTTTATAATAACTCTCTTGCTACTAAGTGAAAAATGTATTGGGGTTTCCTCTCTGAGACTATATGTCAAATTACCAAATGTTTGACATCCAATAGCCGATGATTAATAAATCAATGTGCTCTAGTGGTGTCGTTAAACAAAACAAACTTTTAGTGATAGATTTACGTTAACGTTCAAAACTAGGCTTACGATGTTTTGTGAAATTGGGCCCAGTAAGATAGGATATACAATGAAACCTCTCAAAACCGGACACTCTGTAAACCGAAATTCCATCAAAACCGGACATTTTTCACGGCCCCTTGTTAAATATCAGTATAGAAGGGAACCTGGCTAAACCGATTACCTCTTAATACCGGACGTTTTACTTGGTCCCGAGGGTGTCCGGTTTTGGGGAGTTTCAATGTATAGTGTTTGGACACACATTTAATGTGTCCCTGTCCAACCAAGGTTCAAGAAAGTTCTACTTTTACGTCATATATCTAATATTACTCAGGATAGTCCATACCACAGTATTTCTCATGCTAGTTGTAGAGCTAGAGCGCTGGTTGGATTGGGAAATAATCTCAGGTACATCCCACCCCAATGTTTTACTCCATGTACGTACATTGGAAATAATACAGAATGGCATTATTGCAACATAAATAATAATAAATGTATTTTAATTATTAGTATCAAAGGTAGCTACTATATATCATAATGCGGTCGATGCCAATTTTCTTATAACGGTAAATGTTCCAGAGTGGGGTTTTTTTGCGGTTTATTTTTTTATTATTATTATTTTTAAAAAAAATTTGGTGTGTGCCATACTACCACCACCCGTTGTTGTGTTCAGTTTGTTTTAAAATAAAATTAAAAAATTTAAATAATTGCAGGCCAACTTTGCATCTTTTATTCATTCATATTTTAAAATTCATTTGTGTCGACCGTCAAATCACTTGTTTAAACTGGGTATTATTATCACATGAAAGCTTAAAATTAGACTTGTTAAACAATCACCACAGAGAGAATGAAAAAATAGTGTTTCTATTTTTTTTATCACCTAAAAAGTCACAGTGAAAATCCAATCTATTTTTATCAAAAGTTAAATGTACTTGGCGTCATAGTGAGAGAAAAAAACAAACATGTTTTTTTCCGTGATATATTTGTTATATTTTCGGCTAATCACTTTGTTTCTAAATATATAACACAATTCCCCACTACCAAAAAAAAAAAAAAAAAAAAAAAATAAAAATAAAAATAAAATAATAATAATAATAAAAAAATAAAATTAATAAAGTGAAATAAAATAAAATACACCTCCCCCTCTAAAAAAGAAAGAAGAAAAAAGCCCCAAAACAATCCCAAACAAAACAAAGTAACACCCAACAAAACCCCCCCAAAAACCCAACAAAACAAAAACCCAACAAACACCCCAAAAAACCCCCCAAAACCCAACAAACACCAAAAAATCAACCCAAAACGTAAACAAAAGTTCAAACAGAAGCTGTGTATACTAGTTTTTATGAGATTTAACTGTAAGTTAATGGTTTTTCTCGAATGCTTATATCCTTCACCAACTTTAAGTAGTATAATATTATGTTTATTCCATTTGAAATCAGGTTAACTCATAGTCCCACCCACGAAACAACAATTTGAATGTCTATCCCCCACCCTACCCCCATGTGATGATGATTTAAGAAAAGAAGGAAACATTTTAGTTAATGACGCACTCAACACATTTTATTTACAGTTATATGACGTCGGACATATGGTTAAGAACCACACAGATATTGAGAGAGGAAACCCGCTGTCGCCACTTCATGGGCTACTCTTTTTGGTTGGCACCAAGGGATCTTTTATATGCACCATCCCATAGACAGGATAGTACATACAACGGACCTTTTTTTTTTTACACAAGTTGTGGAGCACTGGCTGGAACAAGAAATATCCCATTGGGCCCACCGACGGGAATCGATCCTAGATCGATCGCGCATCAGGCAAGCGCTGTATGATGATTTAAATTTATGTCGTATCGTTAAAACATTAGTTAAAAATTTATGTTTATCATGGTAATATGAATACTGATAAATTAGAATTTATAATACTGATATTGATGGAATTAAAATTTATATTAATATTGATACAGGTATTACAGTAACTATTCTCGAAGAGAAAATTTGGTATATGCAATCACATTTCGTCCATTGGAAACGTTAATAAGAGAAGAAACCTTCTGTGCCACTATGTCAATTACTTTTAATTTTTTTTATAAGCAACAAGGAATATGCATCTTTTTTTTCTTTTTTTTTTTTGTCAGCCCCAAAACACCAGAGTTTGTTTGTTTTGTTTAACGACACCACTGGAACATATTGATTATTAATCATCGGCTGTTGAATGTCAAACATTTGGTAATTTTGACATATAGTCATAGAGAGGAAACCCGCAAAATTTTCCCATTAGTAGCGAGGGATATTTTACATGTGCCATCCCATAGACAGGGTAGCATATACCACGGCCTTTGATACACCAGTCGTGTTGCACTGGCTGGTAGGAGAAATAGCCCAATGGGCCCACCGACGAGGATCGATCCCAAACCGACTGCGCACAACAGAGATGCTCGTCTGGCTTGTTCGGCACTGTCAAGAACATAGTGCATGCTCTATGTTTGTAGTTCGCACCAGTACACGCGGTGCATGTCAGGAGAATAGTTTACCACGGAGTTAATAATCCCCGAGTTGAGTATGGGTAATGTTTGGCGTGCTTCCATCAGAGAACTGTTCAAGCACGCCCGTCGCGGACACAACCTCTGACTTTGCCTCAAAGAGTTCTATTTAAGACAGGACTGGTGGCTAATCCCTGAAAAGTGGAATTTCATTTCATTTATAGTTATTTTTCGTGCTTATATCCAGTTAAGGTTCAAGCACTCTGTCCTGGACAGACACATCGGAGATCTAGAATGTCTGTCCGGGACAGGTTAGTGGTAAGTTGCTAGTGGCCTTACACCTAACCACCGAATCATTAAACTCGCTCTGGGTGGGAGTCGGTATCGGGAAGCGAACCCAGTACCTACCAGCCTGAAGTCCGATAGCTTAACCGTTTCATGACCAATGCCGGCAAAGTGGCATTTAGAACACAACTCGGGTCTTCTGTTTCACTTAAGCGTTGTACCATCAAAGTGGGTTATGGCGGCACGTCTAATTTACTCTTTGTCTACACTCTTATCACTTGTATAATTAAAATGAGGCGTTGGTAATTATCAAGCTAATTAAATGTATGTCAAAGGTGGAGGTAATTGCATGGACCCATGTTATTTTAAACAAATGGGTAACAGTCTTTGATCCACTGGTTTGTTAATGAAAACATCTGTTTTCTCTGTTATGCAAATGAAAAGTACAGGGTATATTGGTATTAGTGATTTATACATTAATAACATGTTTTGGTAACTATATATACACACGTATTTGTGCTTTCCTATAAATATATTAGGAAACTAATCAAAGACCTAACAATACAGTCAGCCAAATACACTATAACCGAAAATCAAATTATATTTAATTTTACAACCGCCTTGCAAATTTGTGTGCAAAGGCAACTTATCTTCCGGGCTAAATTTTGGTTCTTATTGACGTACAAATGCATTTTATTTCTGGTGAACCATCTAAATTTGTACTCAAATGTTAAAGTAGTGCATATTTGTTTGGCTGAATTCAATTTTATTATTAGACTAAATGTTTTGCAAATTTCTGTCCATCGCATTTCCCCTTCCCCATCCCGTCTTACCATGGGAACAATCCCTGATTTTAATCAGAGGCAGTGCCCACAGTAAGCGTGTTTGAACCTTCGGGATGTAAGCACGTTCATACCTACCAAGAAAGAAAGAATCAAAGAGCGTAAACAACCAAAATAATTATGTTCAATTATGGTTTGGCGTTTAGATATTTTCCTCTACATTCGACCAAGTGTGAAAATAATCGGCAAATGGAAAGAAGGAAATAAAATCAGGGAGAAAAAAAAGGAGAAACAAAGTGGGTTGGGAATAAAAACAGTAAAAACAGAAAAGGAAAGAAAGAAACAGATCTGCATATTTTATTAGGTGTCACATGAGTTGCAACCTTCCCCACCCCCATACCACATATAATTAACACATTTATAACGCGATTTTGTGGACGATTCATCGCTTGACATTTTGTGAGTCACTACAAAACACATAATTAACATATTTATCATATGATTTTATCGAATATTCATCACATGACATCTGTTGATACATGATTGTATTCCCAGCTCTTTCATGTATTTCTAAAAATTCCATATTTTGACAAATTATTTTTACTTATCACATTAGACGTTTGTCGTGTTTAAATTAAATTCATTTCACTTAAATAAATGTCAATAATTCAGTCTGTTCTTTTCATTTCAACTTATTTTCGTGCTTATATCCAATTGTGGTTCAAGCACGCTGTCCTGGGTACATGTCTCAGCTATCTGGGCTGTCTGTCCAGGACAGCGGGTTAATTGTTAGTGGTTAGTGGTTAGTGAGAGAGAAGAGGATTTAGGGGTCTTAAACCTACTCATTGAGTCGTTCAAACTCGCTCTGGGTGGGAGCCGGTTCCGGGCTGCGAACCCTGTACCTACCAGCCTTATGTACGATGGCTTATCCACGACACCACAGAGGCCAGTAGTCTGTTCTAGAGCGCTTGGTGATACAGATGTTGTGCCCAACATCATCAAGAAAGTTCGGAATCGGCTTGGAGCGATTGGCATGGTCCAGAGGAGGGACGTAGCCCAGTCGTAAAGCGCTCGGTTGATGCGCGGTTGATTTGGGATCGATCCCCGTCGGTGGGCCCATTGGGCTATTAATCGCTGCATCCTGTGCACCACGACTGGTATATCAAAGGCCGTGGTATGTGCTATCCTGTCTGTGGGATGGTGCATATAAAAGATCCCCTGCTGCTAATCGAAAACAGTAGCCCATGAAGTGGCGACAGCGGGTTTCCTCTCTCAATATCTGTGTGGTCCTTAACCATATGTCCGACGCCACATAACCATAAATAAAGTGTTTTGAGCCTCTTCTTGAGTCATAATTACGCTTGGATTGGCACGCCGCTTTGAAGGGTTACTAAATGCACAGTAAAAGTCTGTTTTGTTTAACGACATCACTAGAGCACATTGATTTATTCATCATCGGCTTTTGGATATCAAACATTTGATAATTTTGACCCATATTATATATATATAATTTTATTTTTAGTTGGTTAGTGAGAGAGAAGAGGGCGCAGTGGTCTTACACCTACCCACTAAGTCGTTAAAACTCGCTCTGTGTGGGAGCCGATACATGGCTGCGAGCCCAGTACCTACCAGCCTTATATCCGACAGTTTAAATACAACACCACCGATGCCGTTTGCTTCGCTTTCCATCTGTCCTCTAAGCACTGAAATCGGTGCCCGATGGTCTATACAGCTAATCATCGTACCTATAGAGGCCAATACCTGTACGTCTAAGGTATCAGCTGGTTTTGTTCAATATGATGGCATCTATTAACTCCATTATGTTTGGATAACGGTTTCCATCTGTGACATAACCCAATCGATATAATAGTACGAGGCATTTCATTTGTACGCGCCCTCCAGGCCGCCAGATAGTGACTGATGGTTAGCGACCTAGCTTGCAAACACAATACATGTACAATGAATAATAGTTTAATATATGGAGAATCTTCAGCAAACAGATGTGTTTGAACCATAGAATATAAATTGTGTACTAGTGTATAAAAAAGAAGTATATTTTAAGTAGTTTAGTCCACAGGTACGAATGTGTTTAAAGAGTGTGGATCAAATCTTACCACGTCCTGTTATTACAAATTTCCTTAGTGGTGATATTGCATTTTCGTGCAAATATGAATACATTTAACTTGCCTGTTTATGCCTGTAACACTAATACACTGTTCAAAATAAGTAGGGGATATTTAAACATAAAACAAGATAACAGGAACGGTGTAATATGAGGAATAATAGTGGTAAGTGGAAAAGCAAAAGCAATGGCGTGTCACGGCATTGTCAGGAAATATTTATTTAGGGGCATGCCCGAACCAGACCGAGGAAGAGAGAAACGGTACATGTTGTCACATTCAAGTTAATGCATTAATAACACAAAAAAGAACGTCACCCCTCCCCCCCCCCACCCCACCCCCCCCCCCCCCAGACAACAATAAAAAGAAAAGAAAAAAAGAAACCCACCACCATATGCGCATATGTGGGGTGGGGAGGGAGTCTTAACCTGTGGCGAGCGAAGTTTATAGGGGAGGCGTCGAGACATGAATCCCAGGAAAATGTATCCGAAAACACAAGAAGAAAATTTGCTTGAGCAGGGAGGCGTTTTAACCCGCGAAATCCATTCCCATTACAGGCACCGGCCCCCAGACCCCACCCTAAAAAAACCGCAACATCCCAATACAACAACAACAACATCATCAACAACAATAACAACAGCAACAACAACAACAACAACAAACAAACAAAACAAACAACAAAAAACCCCACACAATTAACAAAACAAAAGAAAACTCCCAGCATAGCTGTTTTCTAAATATGCACGAATCCATCAGGGCATCTTCTAGATTAAATGTTATTACCATTTTGGATTTCTTTTCCAATTCTTCCTGTTGCGCTTTACCAAATGTTTGTAATAGCGTTGATGCTGACAGGGACGTCTCTACAGACTTTGTCCAACGATGTCTCACATATCTTCGATGGGACAAAGGTCTGGGTTCAGGGCTGGTTATGGTGATGTGCCGATGGTTTGCTCCACGTACATATCATTCCATAATGTTGCCTATTTGAATTCCAATACCCACTACTTATTACCGAGAACAGTATACATGAAGTTAGTGGTTCGGCTCATAAAGTGCTCAAAGTATGCGTGTTATTTAAAATGTGGCTGTTAAAGGAGAAGTCGGTTTGTTCATAACATACGGGCTCCCATTTTTTGTAGGAGGCGGCTGGTTTTTACCCGAATT
The DNA here is from genome assembly GCF_016097555.1 of Gigantopelta aegis. NCBI lineage: Eukaryota > Metazoa > Mollusca > Gastropoda > Neomphalida > Peltospiridae > Gigantopelta > Gigantopelta aegis. The sequence continues at coordinate 51,704,105 of NC_054706.1, forward strand.
AAACGAAATCTCCAAATCTGGATAACAACATTTATTCATATTAATTAGCATTACTGCCAAATATCTATATAGGGTGTGGAATGAATCTATACGCATTTTTACATGGATTACAACTAATAATGTGAGTAGATTGATGGAAATACATGGTAAAAAGGTTTCAGCCAAATCTTTTTGCCCGAATATCTGTAGATCGTTTTGGCCCAAATTTGAGGATTTTGTTCAACAATGGAAAGGCAGTTGCTAACACCCCACCCCTTTATCGTACGCTTAAGGGCAAGTTGATTTGATTCAACATAGAATTCAATATGAGACAGTTTTCCCCTGGTTTTTTACGTGAATATTAAACTTATAAAACAATTAGAACCTTTTACATCCCGGTACGTTTGTCTGTACGCTCCAGTAATAACAGAAGATACGTTTTTGTATTACAACTAAAATAAATTTAGTAGGTTCAATGAAAGAGGGCCGCAGAATATAAATGTACTTGAAATTAATATTCATATATATATATATATATATATATATATATATATATATATATATATATATATATATATATATATATATTTTTTTTTTTTTTTTTTTTTTTTTTTTTTAAAGATATAAAAAAGAAGAAAGAAATATATAATCCAGAACATGAAGTTTATTCACCTCTTAATGTCAAGATGTTCAGCATTTTACGAGCCGAACCCGAAAGCCAGTCACTGCGCATGACAGCCCGTGGCTCCCTCTACACATGGCCGTGTACATCTTGTTTGGGTAACACTGTTGACAGTTTGAAACAGACATTCATAACTGCCAAATGCTTCTCGGTTGTAGCAGTTACCGTCGGTCACGCATGCCAGCACTAATTAGTGACATATTTGTTAATTAATCATTCCTACGGGTGCTTAGCATTCAATTATTACACATAATTAAGTCACATATATCTATTAACAGAAGATGTTTGTAGATACTTATGTAAGATATTCCGTGCCACGTTTCAATATTAAGAAATTTGTTTGATAACCATATAAAGTTCGTTTGAGGAAGTCACCAGTATAGCTTGGCTTATTGATGTTTCTGTGGTTGTTCGTAAAAACAGTTGTGCACATATTTTGGTTATTTGTTTGTTATTATACAAATTTGTACACATATCAATCATTCGAGAAAGACAAAGAAAGATATAGATCTATATAAATAAATCGAGAGAGAGAGAGAGAGAGAGAGAGAGAGAGAGAGAGAGAGAGAGAGAGAGAGAGATTGAGAGTTAAAATTTGTTTTCTTTAATGTCACAACTAGAGCACCTTGATTGGATGTCAAACATTTGGTAATTCTGACATATAGTCTCAGACAGGAAACCCGCTAAATTTTTTCATTAGTAGCAAGGTGACTTTAATATGCCCCAAACTACAGACACGATAGCACATATGACGGCCTTTGTACCAGTCCTGTGCACTGGCTGGAACGAGAAATAGCCCAATGGGCCTACCGACAAGGATCGATGCTAGACCGACCGCGCATTAGACGAGCGCTTTACCACTGGGCTACGTCCCGCCTGAAAATTGAGAGAGAGAGAGAGAGAGAGAGAGAGAGAGAGAGAGAGAGAGAGAGAGAGAGAGAGAAGAGAGAGAAGAAGAGAGAATACCGTATACTTAGTGGCCCCAATCAAGGTACAGCAATGAAGTCAAGATATTTGTTTTGATAACGGTAACACAACACCTGCACTACGACTATAATAATATATATTTCCCCACTTTCACTGTACAGGCATGTCTTTAATCGTATCAGTTGTATAAACCTGTTTCCGTTTCAAAATATAAAATATTGGGAGTGTCCTACACTATTACAATATCTAGCGTTTCTCTGTTGGCATGTGTTTTATGAACCACTGGCTCGTGCGAGACTTCCGTGACAAAATACAATATTTCAGTTCTTCGAAATTGTTTCGTCTCTGTTCTATTGACTACTATAATAACAGATAACTAATGGCTGGGGTATACTTATTTCCCCGACCATTCATTAACTGGTTATTAACTTCTCCGACCCCCGTCATATGGCCGGGTATTTGGGGACCGTTTTGGTGCACGCATACGTTCACTGGATTCTGTTACGCTTCTTTTGTTCGGGGCCATTCACTAAAAACACTAGATTAAAACACGAGGGTTAAAAATCCCCGAACCAAATGCCAGTAAATGGACTTTACCACATGCTGATGAAGTCATTAAGAACATCATGCATTATTGTTCTCTCTTTTTAAAAAAAACGAATCGTTAATTCAAAAGCCTTTTTCTCTCGTTAAAAGAAATCTACACAACCATTTTTTAACAACAAAAAACCTTTAATTGTTCCGTTCTTTTCATGCTAAAAGCAATAAACGGCCAACCAATTTTTTACCATCTAACGCCACGTGTCAGGTTTGTATGTCTACACAGTTTGGACCTGTGTGTCACGAAACTGTAACTTTATACTGAAGCTTATTCCAGCCAGCGCAGCACGACTGGTATATTAAAGGCCGTGGTATGTGCTATCCTGTCTAGGATTGTGCATATAAAAGATCCCTTGCTGCTAATAAAAAAATGTAGCGGGTTTCATCTTTAAGAATATATGTCAAAATTACCAAATATTCGACCAATAGCCGATGATTAATACATCAATGTGCTCTAGTGGTGTTGTTAAACAAAACATACTTTAAATTTATACTTTATACTCAAGGTTGATACATATATGGGACGATCCCCACCCCACCCCCATTATTTGCACTGAAAGTGAAGCACACATCGCTCCCCTATTTCAGCAAAGAAAAAAAACCCTGTAAAATAATAAAAGGAATAAATCCTAGAAAATTAGAATATATTATCTCTTTCATCATAATAATGATCATTTCTGGACCAGTCTTTGTAACTGAAATGTGAGTCAATTTGTGTTTAAAACTCCCCAATTACAGAACACAATTTAATAAAGAACCTCTTTATACCACCATTATATCAAAAGCCTTAAGTGTCACTATAGTGCAACACCCTTGTACCACAGCTGTATTAGAACTTACCCGTTCTACCACTATATCAGAAGATACCCGTTCCACCAGAACACTCCTGTACCACAACGATATCAGAACCTCCGCACACTATCACTATTATCTAAAACGTCTTTGAACCACCATTATATCCTAATCCCCATATATCTCTATATTGCAACCTCCTTGTACCAGGGCCCAATTTCATTAAATATCGTAAGCCTAGTTTTGCAAGTAAACGTAAATCTACGACTAAACCACAATACTTATTACTGTTATAGTACAACAAATATAGTTAGACGTATACATATTTTATTTCCCTTTCTCCTTAAAATGCTCCATTTTTGGTAATGCTGTACTTTTCTTCGTGAAATAGATGCCAAACACATGTAAATGTACGCGCGGCATAACTGCTAGTCGCAGACGTAAACTTACGATGTATTGTGAAATTGACTCCATAACTATATATCATGAACATATATGTTCTGCCATTATATCAAACGATTCCAGTACCACCAGAAGACCTCTGTGCAACTACTGTATCACATTCCACTTACACCACATATCTAAACTATTACTACTACATCAAAACATCCATGTATCATCACCATGTGAGAACATCTCTCTACCAGTACCATGTCAGATCGTCCTCTGTTGACATACCATCATAATAATGACGACTACATCCACCCAAGTGATTTTGTTTCCTGAATAAGCTCTGTACCAATAGCATACTAACCCTAACTCCGTTGGCATATCAACACAATGATAATGACCACATCCACCCAAGTGATTTTGTTTCCTGAATAAGCTCTGTACCAATAGCATACTAACCCTAACTCCGTTGGCATATCAACATAATGATAATGACCACATCCACCCAAGTGATTTTGTTTCCTGAATAAGCCCTGTACCAATACCATACTAACCCTGACTCCATTGGCATATCAACATAATGATAATGACCACATCCACCCAAGTGATATTTTCCCTCTGGATAAGCCCTGTAACACTCAGTACCAGTACCAGACCAAGCCGTCCTTCCTTGGCATACCAGCATAATGATGATGACTACATCCACCCATGTAATTATTTCTGGATAAGCCCTGTAACACTCAGCACCAAACAAATTACTTTTCAGTTCTTACCTACTAATTATATATGTACGTTCTTGGGGTTTTCTTTGGTAATATATCGCAATAAGACACCCCCACCCCTTTCCCGGTGGAAATTACTATGAAATTTTCTAAACACTTACTGGAAACATTAAAACATTTTGCTAATCGCTTCTTTAACGGTTTGTCAAAATACAAAACTTCAAGGTAAGAATTCGGAGATATTTTTATCTGTATAATTATGGAGAATAGTTACGTGGAACAGACAAGAGAAGTCTAATCCATGTGGGAAAAGGCACATGCCCGATACTCAGAAAATAGATAGAGCAAGAGAATCCTAAATGTGTACACTAACTAATAAACGTTCATGAAAACAATTTCTGCTGGCACATTTTATTTTCTGTTTACATGTCCTTTGTATGATAATATTCGCCATACAAAGTTTTATTACACCAGTGGTTTTGACCTCAAAACAGTGTTATTTGATAGAAATGACTATCCTCCGGAAATAAATTTAAGAATTGTGGAATGAATTCATGATTTATAACGGTTCAAACCGTTTTGATTTCAATTAATGCACTGAGTAATACTTTATAATTATCGTCACCTGCGTGCTGGTCTATAGTAGCTGGGTGTCCACACAATTACTTGCTTGTACTAGTATATTGACTTAAATGCATGAATTTTCCAAAGGTACTGTGTGGACATCAAACATATGGCAGGCCAACTGTAACATTTGTTGTAAGTGTGTGTAAGTAACAATACCCAAATATATCAATGTTTCCAAACATAATGTTTGCTATATAAGTATTAGGTAATAGTAATGGAGAATTATTGACCATGTATTATCTTATCTAAAACGGATGATTTATATTTTATATTTTGGTCCCCACTCTTAAAGGCATATGGGTAGGGGTTGTCACGTGACTATAGAAATAACCCACCTTTTCTTCCATCTCGGTAGCAATCAAGATTACTTTAATTTATAATCCTTGGTAGACCTGGGGTTGTGAACAGATTTGTTAACTTTCTCTTGGGAATATGCCTTTAAGATTTGGAATCATTGAATTTATCATTGGTCTGTCATCTTGTGTAAACCTGAATTACATTTTAAAATTGTAGGGAGAGGCCTTGATATAGGCATTTTGCCTGTTGGCCAATCCCCAACCAGCATTATAATTGGGAATAAATACATGTATTGTTTAAGCCACATTTCACAGAAAAACATTATACAGTTTAAACAATATTAATATTAATTCATCACTTTGAGAACACTTATTGTTTTGAGAGTCATTAAAGCATCTAACCTTATTTATCAAGCAGCGTAAATTATTTTTGGCGATTACCGTATTTGCACAAATAAACTCTGTTACAAAGCAGCACCTGGTTTTACTCCCTAGATATTCCAATGATATGGCATCCTTATACGTGTCTTTCGTTTTTAGGGAAGGCAATCTTACCGATAGGCGTTGGGTGTGTGTGTGGGATGTCAATGGCCCCAAACTCTGAAGATTATATGCTGTGCCCCCACTTTTAAGATATTTTGCTATATTTTTGCTTTATAATAGTGTAAAAGTGTGTAAATATAAAAGTGTGCCCCCCCCCCCCCCCCACACACACTTTTTGGCACCTTCCTATGCCACTGTCATCCCTACCCGTTGCTTACATTTTTAGACGCTCAGGTCGAAAAAAAAGCCGTTACATGACCACAACATAACAGCAAAAATGTACTCCACTGGGTCATAAACTTGTCTACGATAGAAATCATAGCAGGTAGAAAAATACACGTGCTGGAATCCTAAAATCGGTAGACTATGGTTAATATTTGTGTCAAGGTTATTATTATGGTAGTGATTTGTGCAAGACCATCAAATATCAGACGTCACCTGCATAAGTCATCAATTGAAAGTCTCAATTGACGGAATTGACCGACTTGGGGGAAAAAACCCCATTCTTGAACGCATGTTCCAGTCTGACCTTTGACAACCAGTCTATTGTGTTGTGGTTACTGTTTTTATTAAATTGTACAACAGAAATCCAGGTTGCAGCTGAAACAACAGTTAGAACATTCGCAGCATGCTCTCAGCAATTGAAATAATAACAATTACAATGCGAAATTGCACAGCTGGTTTTGTGAAATAAACCATTTGCAAAGTAATGGAACCACGGTGTATTTATTGGCAGGTTATTTGTTAACACGTTAATGTCGCACCAAACCAGCATGTCCCCATTGCCATTCTTGAAGTTAATATAGATGTTAACGGAAAACATTAATCTATGAAGACACCCATAAACCTATTAGTATGTCCACACTGATTCAGCGTTGAAAGGATGTATTCCTGGCAATGTGTGGCAAGCAGCGATGTTTTCATCGAGGTCTGTCATTCAACTTAGGAATTTGAAAGTACATGTATTTAGTATCATAGTATCACTGTGCTCTACGCGGCTTTAAAATGCAGAGCATGGTCAGGTTTTTTTTTTTTTTTAAATCGCATGGTTTTCAGATATCGTCTAAAATATAGAAAGTTTCCTATTTCTAAATTTGACGACACATACCTTTAATTTGTTGGGGTTTTTTTTTATCGGTAGTGTAAAAGTATACCAAATAGCAATTCACCAGATCAAAGTTCAAAATGCTAGTAACTTTAAACGTCGTCTGCTGTTGGTGAGATATGAAACAAGACTTGTTATCAAATATTGTTTCAAGTGTTCAGTCAATTCCTGATTTTCTTTTTTTTTAATTTGAACTAGTATCAATGTACAAGATACTATTTTGCTTGAACATATGCGGAGTGAAAGTTAAAGTTAAAGTTTGTTTTGCTTAACGACATCATTAGAGCACATTGATTTATTAATCACTGACTATTGCCTATTGGATGTAAAGCCGCTACATTTTTCTATTAATAGCAAGGGATCTTTTATATGCACCATCCCACAGACAGAATAGCACATACCACAGCCGTTTACATACCACTCGTAAAACTAGGAGTGTAACCTCTTATTTTTTAAATTTACTTTAACTATGATGGATTGTAGTATTTATATCTGTTGTGTACATGTTGCTTAAAACGTTGCATATAGCAGCTTTTGCCACATATGACGTCTATAGCATTTGATTAAGTGCTAAAGTCGGATAAGAAGACACTCGGGACAAGAAAACGGGCGCAGAATTTGCAGACCATTGTGAGCGTTTTAAGCGGAAATGTTTAGATTTACATGATCATGTAGGCAAGGATGTGGTTTTCCTGTCTGGAGTTTTGTTTCAAATTGTGCAAATCTAAAACATCTTTTTCTCGTTAAACCTATTGAGACCTGTTAAAACTACCGCAGTACCGAAGAAAAAACAAAGCTATTATCCTAACTCTCCATAGGCCTGAAAGAAATGTAAAAAAAAATCTTTAAAAAAAACAGAAAAAAGATTTTGTAAGTAAATTAATAATAAACAAATAAATAAATCACATAAAATGTCAATAAATAAATAAATACCGGTAAATAATTTAAGAAATTAGTGAATTAATACATGTATATGGATTTTAAAAATAATGTTAATTGAGGTCCAGAGAGCAAATTACGTATATTGTAATGTCTTTTCTTGACAAAAAAAGGAAAATACCTTTTAACTGAAACCCTCGGTTAACAACTAATAGATAAAAAAATTAAACAAGGAAGTAAACAAACAATCAAACAAACAAGCAAGCAAGCAAGCAAACAAACAAACAAATAAATAAATAAAGAAAGAAAGAAAGAAAGAATAAAAGAAATAATAAAAGAAATAAAAAAAATAAGAAAGAAGTAAAGAAAGAAAATAGAAAGGAATAAAAATAAGAAAGAATGCAACAAATAAAAAACCAGAAAACAGAAATAAAATGAAAAAGAAGAAAGAACGCAACAAACGAAAAAGCACTCTTAAAAGACGTAAAAAAAAGACGAGGAGGCGTTTTAACAGAATCCGTCACGTCCAGATGGTGTACGAATACCAATTGTGTTTTTCTTCATCTTCTCCACGCTGACCACACCGGTCAGCCAGAGGTTTGTATTAAACACCAGCATCCCCCTCATTAATATTAGTCGCCACCGGTCAACGGTTTTGATAGCGCCGCCAAATGCAGCCACCGAATGACCCGAGTACATTGGTGACTTGAAGCGAACATAATCTCGCCGCAGACAATACCTGATGACACTGCGATATGAAATATTAATTCTCCATTAGCCAGTGATGGATGTCTTGGAACATAGGTTCATTGTCTCCTTGCAGCCGATGCTGGCCTTATCAGAAGAATAAGGTGTTCGTCGTGGAAAGTGTAGGTATATTTTATTCATAGCGCCATTTGTATCTTAGGCGATCAAAATCGCCAACTTGGCAGCAATATCGATGAAAGTTTAATAAGATTTCGCTATAGTAATCGTGTAATGGTGTTTCCTTGCAGAACACTTGAATTCTGCGGAATTAAATGTCTTGCCTTTTCCGTAAACGTGTTCAAAGTCGCTGATAGTTCAATCCATGGATGTTCACTTCAATACATGTTAAAAAGTGATCATAATGATGATGATAATAATAATAATAATAATAATAATAATAATAATAATAATAAAAAATAATAATAATAACTTCCCAAAATCAGTTAAAATTTTAATTCAATATATTTAATTTTAAAAAAAACCCCATGCTTTAAGATGAACATTCATAAATAAACCTATTTTCACTGATGTAGGACTGTAAGAAATGGAGCTATGCGCAAAACTTTAACGTTAAGTTAAAAGTTTGTTTTGTTTAACGACACCGCTAGATAACATTGATTTATTAATCAACGGCTATTGGATGTCAAACATTTGGTAATTTTGACATATAGTCTTAGACAGGAAATCCCGCTAAATAGACCTCTTAAACATTCCACTGCGCATGTGCCCGTTGCGGGGTAACTCGAGGACGCAAACCGCGAACTCACGCGAGATCTCGCAAACATAGACCTGTGGACAAGTTGGGGGGCATAGACAATGGGTAGCCACGCAATAGGAATGTGAATATCCTCATGATTAATTATTCTATCAGTAGGGAACCCGAAAATTCTATCGACATCCAACAAGACTTATTGAAGACATTTGTGAATTACTGCTTATCACGAAATAAACAATATTTGGTTGTTAACGCCCGACAAACCATCGGTTCGGATTCGTACTCAATAAATATCGGAAATGGGCTGAAATAATATTAATGTGTGCGCGCGTGTATGTATGCATATATATTTATTGTATTTAACATGATTTAAATATTTATAAAACATTATACAGATAAATACATTCAGGATTCTTGTCGGGATTTCTTTTCACCAAGTTATTTACAATTCGGAATAAAATTAAATAATACATATGAAATTTGAGCTATGATACTATAAAACATTAGAATCAGGCCCATTGGAACGATATCTGGAGGTGGGGGAGGGGAGGGGACACAATCTGTAGTGGAGGGACACAGTCTAGTTGGTGTGGGGGGGGGGGGGGGAGAGCAAAAGCCATATTTTAAACCGGGTTTATAAAAGTGGGGCTACAGTCCCCCACTCCGACTTCTCGGTTGCTACCGACATGAGAATGGTCAGAAATGTAACTGTATTGCATATACAGCTATTTAAATTCAAAGCAAGATCATTTAACCTATGAAACATGTAAGTTTTATTTATAACAGATTAGACTAGCCGACAGCTTGATAATATGGCTACAAACTCAAGATGATCTCTTCATTATAAACTCATGAGGGTTTATTATGCGCAGTCATAACTTAAGGTACTTCGTTTGAATGTTTGAAGCAACCATATTAAGTATCATGCCTCGGACGACGGACAATCAACAAAAGTAAACAGGCCAAGTCTGAATTTAAGCCGAAATAATTAAAATGGTGAATGAAAAAGAAGAAACAGGGCCTAATAAATAAATAAATAGTTTTAAAACTTCGTAAATACCAGATATTTCATATGAAGTTGTCGTATATGACTAATATAACTGATGGTGAAGTGAAAATAAAGCAAGAATCAACAAACAAAGATAAATAAATAGAATAATAAATAAATAAATAAATACTAGTAAAAAAGTTTAACCTTCGTGAATACCAGATATTTCAAATGAAGTTGTATGTGATTGATATAAGTGATAGTGAAAAGTAAATAAAAGAAAGAAAGAAATATAATAAAATAAATAAATAAAAAAAGATAAATAAAATAATAAATAAGGTTACGGCACTATACACACACACACACACACACACACACACACACACACACACACACACACACACACACTATATATATATATATATATATATATATATATATGTGTGTGTTTTAAAACTTTGTAAATATCAGATATTATTTCAAGGGAAGTTGTATGTATCTGATATAAATGATAGTAAAAAAAAAAAAAAAAAAAAAAAAAAAAAAAAATAAGTAAATCTTTTTTAATGAAACGATAAGGGGAAAATAGAGCTGTGATAAAGGTCTATGTGAGTTAGGGGTTTTGTTATTTTTTTAGGGGGAAAGGGGAGGCATATTTTATTAAATTTTAAATGCTGATACATGTGGAGAATTAAACCTCACTGGAAATCCACGTGAATATTTAACTATAATTCTAATTGTTAAAAGTAGCAAACACATTCCACTAAAGTTAATTTTATTGTATGAAACTTTTAATTTTGCGTTGTTAAAAAACGCTTGATAGGCGGCTCCAGAGACTAAGTTAATGTTTCACTGCTTTTGGTCTTAAACCATTCCGATGTAAACTTTAGTAGACCGTTTTTCGCAGCCATTTTACCATCTTATACGAAATATGTACGTTAGTCACAAGAGATTCACATCTCCTACGAAGCTACTCACGACGCTCATAACAACTGTCGATATGCCCCCCCCCCCCCCCAATTTGTATATAGCCTCGATACCGTCCAATTCGGCAAGGGACGTTACTCTTCGCGCACATGCGCAATGCGAATGTGAAAGAGGTCTAATAGTTCCATTAGTAACAAGGGATCATTTATATGCACCATCCCACGGACACGATAGCACATACCACGACCTTTGATATACCAGTCGAGGTGCACTGGCTGGAACGAGAAATAGACCAGTGGCATGTACTGAGATGAGCATTCAGAGATACATCTAGATACATCTAGTTTCTTTGATGTGAGACTTTTGGAGGAATGGAGCTATACGCAAAACTTTAACGTTGAGTTAAATGCAAAACTTGACATCGAAGCCGCCATAGCTGCTGTGGTCGCCGCCTATATATAATCTTTTTACTTCGTAAAGGTGAGACAAAAAAACCAGACGTAGGCGCTTGTACAGGAACTGTGGCAAGCGAAGTTTATAGTGGAGTCGAGTTATTATTTACTTACTTTCTGTTCCCTCGTTCCACCCAGTACACACAACTGGTCAAAGGCCGTGGTATGTGCTTTCCTGTCTGTCGGAAGATCCCTTTCTGCATTAGAAAAAATGAAGCGGGTTTCCTCTGATGACTACCGGTATGTGTCAGAATTACCATATGTTTGACATCCAGTAGCCGATGATTAATTAATTAATGTGCTCTAGTGGTGTCGTTAAACAAAACAAACTTTAACTTAACTTTGACTTATACGTATTTTACGTGCCTATGTCCAATTAAGGTTCAAACACGCTGTCTTGGGGACACAATTCAGCAGCAGGTCGAATTATACTCCCCCGGGAAAAAGGGGCGGTTGTGATGGGGTTCGACCACAGACCACCCTCCTCCACTCTGCACACACGCATGAGATGTTTGCTGTTGTCAGATAACATAACGATGTTTGTAGCACAAGTTGAGAGGGCGTGAAATTCGTGTTGTGACTTGCGGCAGACGCTCTATTACTTAACAATGCGACGTCGAGTTTACTAAATGTATATGTATACTATAGTGTTTATAATTCAAGAAATGTAAGATGTAACTATATATTTCAGAATAATGTTATTTAAGGCGCGGTCTTACAACACGACATTAAGTAATACGGCTGGTATATCACAACACGTGAAGAGCTGTGATGACTTTTGTTCCATAAAGGGTGGAATCTCGCTCAGTCGGTAAACCGAACTCGGTGGTGTAGTGGTTTAACTATCGGACATAAGGCTGGTAGGTACTGGTTTCGCATCCCGGTACGGGCTCCCACCCAGAGCAAAGATTAACGACTCAGTGGGTAGGTGTAAGGTTACTGCACCGACTTCTCTCTCACTAACCACTAACCACTAAATCTCCGTCTTGGACAGGCAGCCCAGATAGATGACGTATGTACCCAGGGCAGCGTGCTTGAACCTTATTTGGATAGAAGCACGAAAATAAATAAAAATAAATAATAAATAAAATAAATCAGTGGGTAGAGCACTCGCCTGATCTGCTTTGATTGTAGGATCGAAAATCCCTTGGCGTACCGATTCTCTGATTCGCGAACTATTTGATTGGTTCCTGACGTGGCCATTTGGTTTAACGTGAGGCGCCTAAGCCAGTCTAGCGGACGTTTTTTTTCGCTGAGTCTGGTTGAACGCAGCCCAATGCTTCACGGTTGATGTATTAAATGCCATGGTATGCTGTCCTGTCTATATGGGGAAAGTGCAGATTCCTTGCTGTTAGTAAAAAATAAAAAAAAATACCCCAAAAACAACAACCCAGTAGACTATGCCAGAATTATCAAATGTTTGACATCCAATAGCCTATGATTATCAAACCAATGTGCTCTAGCGCTGTCGTTACACAAAACAAACTTTTTGTTCCACAGAAAAAGCATAGGACATATAGTAGAAAGGATATGCTGGCATATCTCTGGGAAAGTGCATACATAACAGATTCCTTGCTGCTAATTAAAAAAAATTGTAGACTTTGTCAGAATTATCAAATGTTTGACGTCCAATAGCCTATGATTAATAAATCAATATGCTCTAGCGGTGTCGTTAAATAAAACAAACCTATAGTAAAAAGGTATGGTGTCATGTTTCTGGGAAAGTCCAGATTCCTTGCTGTTAATGAAAAAAGAAGTAGACTATAACCAGAAAAAAACTGAAAAAAGAACGGAACCTATAGTAAAAATCCATCAAATACATTGTTTCCAAGTCCTTCACTCGTAATATTATATAAACTTATAAAGTTGCTGATGAAACAAACTACTACTATAAAATCACCAAATGTTTTGACATCCAATAGTCGATGAATAATCAGTGTGCTCTAGTGGTGTTGTTAAACTAAACAAACTTTAAATCACTCTAAACGCACCAAATGGTCGCCATACAATACACGGTGATTAACCAGTGTGCTCTAGTGGTGTCGTTAAACAAAAACAAACTTTAACTGATGAAACAATGTGTCGGGATGTCGACAAACAACCGTTTCTTCCCTTCACTCGTGGGTCTCTTCCCTTTGTATATCACGACATGAAACACTGACCCAGAAACTCCAAGGGGTTGTTCCGTCACGTTTTGCGGATATCTTAAAACGGTTTCTGTTCACAAGTCTTGATCCAATGATCCCGACCAAACTCACCCCACAAAGGTCAGTTTACTGACATCTACGTGAAACGAACACGCCCTCTGTACGTAAAGCTTAGCTAGACCAGAAGAAGAGAGCATCTTACATCCTGGTCACAAAGAAGCAGACGACGAAGACTGATGAGAGGTTGTTACACAAGACGATTACCTAGCAACCGTAAATAATGAAGTTTCACACCTCTAGCCTTTTAGTATTATAGTAGAGCCTCACTTGCATACGTAAACACAAATGTTGTTTCAGTACCTTCAACAAGGTCGTTACCTCCTTTCCTTAAAGGTCCATTCTCAGTTCTCACGGTAGGGTTGTGGAGTTAAACAAATCCTCACTTGCAAACGTAACCAAAAACGTTTTTTTTTTAATATCTCTAAAAAGTGGGTTAAAGGTGCATTTTCGTTTCGTCCTACAGTATATATTAAGTATTATATACTAGAACCTCAGTTGCATACGTGAACACAAATGTATGCATCAGTACCTTCAGGACCAGCCTCGGTGGCGTAGTGGTTATGCCATCGGTCTACAGGCTGGTAGGTACTGGGTTCGGATCCCAGTCGAGGCATGGGATTTTTAATCCAGATACCGACTCCAAACCCTGAGTGAGTGCTCCGCAAGGCTCAATGGGTAGGTGTAAACCACTTGCACCGACCAGTGATCCATAACTGGTTCAACAAAGGCCATGGTTTGTGCTATCCTGCCTGTGGGAAGCGCAAATAAAAGATCCCTTGCTACCTATCGTAAAAGAGTAGCATATGTGGCGACAGCGGGTTTCCTCTTAAAACAGTGCCAGAATGACCATATGTTTGACGTCCAGTAGCCGATGATAAGATACGAAATCAATGTGCTCTAGTGGCGTCGTTAAATAAAACAAACTTTACTTTACTTTTTTTCAGTACCTTCAGCAAGGTCGTTTATTAAAGGTGTATTATCAGTTCACACAATAGATACATCTCGGCCCATTGCAAACGTAAACACAAATGTTGTATTGGTACCTTTAACATGGTCGTTACCTTTCCTTAAAGGTCCATTTTCAGTTCTCACGATACAGTGACGTAGGAAGGTGCCAAAAGTGTGTGTGTGTGTGTGTGTGTGGGGGGGGGGGGGGTCACACTTTTATATTGACACACTTTTACACTATTATAAAGCAAATATAATGCAAAATATCTGAAAAGTGGGGAGGCACATACCCCCTTTGCCCCCCCCCCCCCCTCCGTTTCCTATGCCAGTGCGATAGTATTATAATTTTATGCAGATCCTCACTACCATAAACACAATGTTGTTCCTATATCATTGTTAACAAGGTCGCTAAAATTTAAATGTACATTGTCAGTTCTGACGGTAGGATTTTAGTGTTATAATAATAATAATAATAATATATTTTTATTTCAGATCAGAGATCCATAGAACATATTTAAACATCACATACAAAACTGATTACATAATATACAGCAGCTTGTTATACAAGATGCTCACTTGCATACGTAAAAACAAATGTTGTTTTAATTATTAATACATGCACATTGAACACGATCGTTACTTTTCTTTAAAGGTACATTCTCAGTTTTTAAGGCAGCTTTTTAATTACTGCATAAATAATAAACAAAAATATATGATCAGAAAGCTGCAGTTAGTCCTCTTAAGAGATCTAAAAAAATAACATGCAGATTAATTTGTCCTCTAGAAAAAATATTTTAAAATGCCCTTTTAGTTACAAAATGCCTTCTTTTTTTTTGGTCCAGCTGGAAGAAAAAAACCTATATTACTTTGCCCGTTATTTTTGGTTAGGTCTGGCCCAGCGCAGACTTCTGATGTGTACGCAGACCCTTCGCAATCTGTACAACGTTAGTGTCTAGACACCAGGTTTGATCCAGGATTCAGAATCTAAAAGATTTCATAAGCTCGGTACCTGTGCGCTTTCAACACGTGGGTCTTTATTTATATAGCCTCCAAAATTACACCTCGTCGGACAGCCCCTGTTTTATTGTGCCCCAGCCGACCACCACGGGCTAACTCGAGTAAATACTCGCTATTACAACCATAACCCTCTAATAATCCACGTACGTGACTGGGCGGTAATAAACATACTAGTCAGTCGGACGTAAGTAAGGACAATATTTGCACCCTTCGTTATCAATTCGGTGTGCCGAGTTTGTGCAAAGGATGACCATTTAAACTCTCAACAAAGTAAAAGAAGCGATTTGTTTGAATAAATCAAACTTTGGCTTTTCGTACACATGGATCTAAAGGTTTAATTATTCTTTGTGTATAAAGGACAGTTGTGTACATTAGTGGTCTTGATTCTCGCTGGCTTTGTTATGTGGAGTGGCACCGTCGTATGGTTTAGGAACCGCTATACACACAGGGGTCCTTTCAAACCTTCTACCCGGTGTTTGGTTAGTCTTAAGTGCAAGATTCAAATAAACAGTAGTAGTTTGATTGTATCATCTATGGGGCGTTTGTTGCAGTTTGAAGAATCACTGTGAATAGTAATGCACCTAAATAATCCCACCCCCCACTATCTGCCATTGACCCATTCACTGCTGAGACTACAGGCTGTGCCCAGGGTTGAAATATTAGTACCTAAACCTTGAGTGGATATGGACATAGAAACTGTTTGGTTTTATTTGATAATCCTGATTTTGCGTTACAATTGTAACCGATTGTAACACTATGACTGATTTACTTGAAACATATTATTGCTTTTTGAAAAATAAGTAACAAAAGGGATGACTTCAACTTTCCAATAGTCAATTTTCCCTTTATGTCGAGTAATATACCTTCTGCTCCAGCTTTTGGTGTCTATATATCAAATATCTATATATATTTTAAAATACCTTATAGCATGCTCACTGTATGCAGATTTGAAACAACGCCATATTATTCTGGCACAGAAGCTGTCAAGTCCGTTATTCCATCTAAAACGATGGACAGAAAATGTGCACGTGTTTAACCAAAGATGCTATTCCATAAGGGTCAAAATGTCCTGGGACTCTTGAGGACATTCGAAAAGTTTTATGGTAGACTTTTGAAGGTTATACCTACTAAATATCATGCATAACTGACCAACATTATAGCTGATGCTGTTCAATATTTTAAACTTGTGCATACCTTTTCATGTCTTTGGTTAAACTCTTGCACATTTTTCATCGTTTTAGATGGAATAACGGACTTGACAGCTGTGATGGCAGTACTCATGACGGGTGAGGCAGGATATGCTCATCTTTCGCCGAATACCTGATATCATCACTGTTTTGACAGTGCTTCACGAGAGCTTGTCATCATAGCTATATTTATTCCTATGAGCTCTGTCCTGTGCTAGTTTTGATTTAGTAAACTGGTCTTGGAATGGCAGTCCTCTTTGTGCCGGTTCAAGAAGGATGTATTGTTCAGTACCTGATCTCCTTGGGAGTGGCTGTCTTCTTAAAGACAAGGCACTGGATAGAGTTTCGTGGAATCAACCACTATTTTACCAAATGCAATTTGTCTCTGCATTGTGCAGAGATACGGTCTTGATCGCTGATAACGGTTTTGTCGTTCAGATTGCCAACGTACTAAGCTAGGACTTCTACATAAGAGGGCGGGACGTAGCCCGGTGGTAAAGCGCTTGATGCGCAGTCGGTTTGGGATCGATCCCCGTCGGTGGGCTCATTGGACTATTTCTCGATCCAGCCAGTGCACCACGACTGGTACATCAAAGGCAGTGGTAAGTGCTATCCTCTCTGTGGGATGGTGCATATAAAAGATCCCTTGCTGCTAATCGAAAAGAGTAGTCCACGAAGTGGCGACAGCGGGGTTCCTCCCTCAATATCTGTGTGGTCCTTCACCGTTTATCCGACGCCATATAACCGCAAATAAAATGTGTTGAGTGCGTCGTTAAATAAAACATTTCCTTCCTTCCTTCTACATAAGTGTACTTTCACGATTAAGATCAACATACGGGATTATGATAACCATTTTATTAACTGTGTTGTGTCCTGCAAAAGATATAAAATAAACATCAGTGTTAGCTGTCGAGCCAGTATGGCTCTGTTGTGTATCTAGTCATATACATATGCGATGCTGTATAATATACCAATTAAATATACTTCAAAACAACTTATGAATAATATATATGTACAAACACTCTACGGTTGAGATTCGTGTAATACATACACGCACATACAAGTTATACACGGTACGTAAACGTATCTAGCAAATAGCCTCAAATATCTTCGTATAGTGCACACCTTGTATATGACACCCCTGCGTGTGCTGTAACCTCACCGTGGTGCAGGGGTGTAACATTCTCTTTGAGAATGGCCAATACAGCACAGAATTGAAGTTTTGAGTAAGATTCAGTGTCCGTAAGAGTCTGTGATATTTGTATTTTTGCACAGTTCTTTACACTGTTTTTGTTTATGTCTTGAATTTTTATATTGATGTTGATCATCACTTTATTTATTTGCATTACCATAGTTTGACACCCAATAGCCGATGTATTTTTCGTGCTGGGGTGTCGTTAAACATTCATTCATTCATTCATTGTATATGACAAAATATTTATGGCCGAATTTACGAAGGCTATTTATTTAAACACAGGTGTTTAAGCATTGTAAAATCGGCCCTTAATGTTCACATTAAAATGAATACACGAAAATTACAATTCAAATCCCTTTCATTGGTCTTTGCCATGTAACCTTCCCTGATAGCCCGAGGCCTTCCGTTGCCAATTGTGTCAAGTGGGTCGTTAAATAACACATTTCTTCTTCTTCCGTTGCCAATATTAATAATCGTACAAAAGTTTGCTCACACTGGCACTTCAAAGTTCTTTGCGACAAGCTTGAACTTGCTGCACCATACAAACAGTTCTTTTCCGATTAGCAACAAGAAGACTCTTTCAACACGACCGTTTTTCATCTTAATAAGGGAAAGAATATTGAGTAGTGTATTCTTTTTTTGTGTGTGTGTGTGAATATTCTGAGGGTAGCACTGTACCAAATAGCATCTCATGGGGGTCAGAGATCAAAGTGCCTCCAACTTCAGTTAGAAAACTGAATGCTGCAATACTTGATAATGATAAGATAAGTGACAGGACTTGTTGTCGTGAAGTGTTGTATTATGTGGCCAGTCAGTTCGTGTAATTCGACTTTAGCTATAGTCCTATTCAGTTCTTACCGGCCTCGGTGACGTCGTGGTTAGGCCATCGGTCTACAGGCTGGTAGGTACTGGGTTCGTATCCCAATCGAGGCATGGGATTTTTAATCCAAATACCGACTCCAAAACCTGAGTGAGTGCTCCGCAAGGCTCAGTGGGTAGGTGTAAACCACTTGCACCGACTAGTGATCCATAACTGGTTCAATAAAGGCCATGGTTTGTGCTATCCTGCCTGTGGGAAGCGCAAATAAAAGATCCCTTGCTGCCTGTCGTAAAAGAGTAGCCTATGTGGCGACAGCAGGTTTCCTTTAAAAAACAGTGTCAGAATGACCATATGTTTGACGTCCAATAACCGATGATAAGATAAAAAAATCAATGTGCTCTAGTGGCGTCGTTAAATAAAACAAACTTTACTTT
The DNA here is from genome assembly GCF_016097555.1 of Gigantopelta aegis. Classification (NCBI taxonomy): domain Eukaryota; kingdom Metazoa; phylum Mollusca; class Gastropoda; order Neomphalida; family Peltospiridae; genus Gigantopelta; species Gigantopelta aegis. The sequence continues at coordinate 51,723,284 of NC_054706.1, forward strand.
ATTCAATTCTTTAGCTTTATGTATTGGCACGAGATAGAACTTGCATTCAAAACATAAAGATTTTTTTTTAAATTCAATTAACTAAATATCTTACAGTTTAGGTTATGAATTACATGTATATATCAAATTTGGTGTGTGTGTTTTTTGTTCATGCGTATGTAAAGAAAATAATTATCAAATAGGAATTAAATGTAACATTAGCAAAACACTTCTAAAGGGCAGAATTTACGAAGCCTGTTTTTCTTAAACGCAGGTGTTTAAGCATAGTAAATATATGTAGTTACACGCATGTAAGCCATAAACATGCTTTGTAAATTAGGCCCTTAGGCTCTAAAGAATTGAACAAGTAATAGAGTTTTAGGTTACTACTGTGCTTGAAACACACGGAGTACCAATAAAATTACCACATGACAAAGTTTATTATACAAAACTAGCATATAGGATTGTCAATGACGCTTCTTACTATATGTATATCCAAAACGATTTTGTTACTCACCCTAATCCTAATCCTAATCCTAACCCTAAGAGCGATGTGTAGTGTTTATATTAACGATGGTGTATATGCTGATTGAGAAGTTACAAACTGCATTTTTAGCCACTGTCGAGAAATAAAAATAAGAGCAAGTTAAAATTTTGATTTGTTTTACGACACCACTAAAACATATTGATTTATTAATCATCGGCTATTGGATGTCAAACATTTGGTAATTCTGACAGCCTTACATTTTCATTTCAAGTTATTTTCGTGCTTATATCCAATTAAGGTTCAAGCGCGCTGTCCTGGGCACACACCTCAGCTATCTGGGTTGTTTGTCCAGGGCAGTGGGTTAGTTGTTAGTTTGGATAGTGGTTAGTGAGAGAGAAGAGGGTGTAATGGTCTTACACCTACTATTTGAGTCATTAAGAACTCGCTCTGGGATGGAGCCGGTACTGGTCTACGAACCCTGTACCTACCAGCCTGTAGTCCGATGGCTTAACCACGACACTACCGAGGCCGGTACAGTCTTACAGAGGAAACCTGCTATATTTTCCATTAGTAGCAAGGGATCTTTTATATGCACTATCTCAAAGACAGGACAGCACATACCACGGCCTTTGCTATACCAGTCGTCGTGCACTGGGTAGAACGTGAAATAGTCCATTGGCCCCACCGACGGGGATCGATCCTAGACCGACCGCGCATCAGTCGAACGTTTTACCACAGGGCTAAGTCCCGCCCCGAAACTGCAATAGCATCAATAGCACAAACAAAACCACCAAGAACCAAAAATTATTTTATTGTACATACTCGTTCTCCCCACACAAGACATTACGTACTGCTAGCTTTAGTATAATATTGGTTAAATATTAGTTAGAAGTGGGAAAACTCCTCAGCTGAACATACCCATCGAATTTATTATAAATGGCTTATTTTCATTACACTTCAGACATTCGCCGATTGAAAACGTTTGTCCACATTATTTCCTGGAAACCCTGTTTTAGTATAGGCAACTAAATCCACTTTACCCCGCCACCTGTTTACTCTAAATTATAGAGAGTAAGTGAATATTTTATACATAATAGACGCCATGGGTAAGATCGCCAATAGCACCACCATTGTATACAAAAACAGAAAAAGACAAATAAAAACAGAAAAGAAAAAAGAAATCAAGGTCCAGAGTGACTCAACCGGCACAGGGTAGCCTGACTTTGCATATTTTCCGAACCGTGTGAACAAAACATAGGAGGTTACAAAAAGAGTGCGTTGCTTAAAGGTCCTAGCTCAAAGTTACATAATGGCAGTTTCCCGCCAAAAAAATTTGTATTATTAAATTTTGCTTTGAAATATAAGCATTATACATTCAACTAGTAGATTTTTTAAAACTGAAAAATCTTTAGTGGATAACCAACGGAATTTGGTGCGTTCATTTGAGACGAACGCTTTGTAAGATTTGTGAGGCGGATGTTACCGATAAATGTGCTTTATTACACACCCGTTGGTGAGAAACCATTCGTTATTTTTTATAACACATACAGTTAACACATATATGTGCAATAATTTTAAAGACATACGACTGGCTGCTTCTAGGTGATGACCAAGTCATCAATGCCATACCATCCAATGAAGAAGTAGAAAAAAAGCACGGTGAAAATCAATCACTGTGTGACGTACAAGACCTGAAATTGACTTGTCTGCAACGCGTAAGTTAACTGTAAGTGCTAGTAAATAGGTTTTAGTTGGGAAAAGGCTATTAAATTTATTTTAAAAGTTGGCTTTTTCAGAATATGTATTTCGCTCGTTAGATGCGTTTTAAAACAACTCTTTGTAACATAAAAAGGCATATAACGGCCAGTTATGTAGTATTTTCTATGTCTTCGTGCAACTTACCTATCTGTGAAGGCCCTATTCAGTCGTCTTGTCAGATTTTGTGGATTCGCAGATTTCATAACATCTGTTGCAATGTGAAGACAGCAATATAGTCGTACTAAATACAACTGTTTACACGGCGTATTTATATTAATCACATTGCAATTTTTATATTCTTGAGCTATTTATGCAAAGATTATGCGTGGAATCGACACAAATAGCTATTTATTAGAAATAAATATAAAACATACAAATATGGTATTTTTAACTACGATATAGGACCTTTAATCAACGATTTGGCTCATCTATATACCCACATGTATATATACAAGAATCTGTAGACTTTTGAAATCTGCTGGGGCTGGAGTGGGGTGAGGGATATTGCTGTAGCTCAGTGGTAGACTGCTTGCTTTATGTGTGATGGTTCGTAGTATCGATCGATATCGATGGACTAGTTATTTTCCCCCATCCATTCCAAGAAAGAAAGAAAGAAATGTTTTATTTAATGACGCACTCAACACATTTTATTTACGGTTATATGGCGTCAGACATATGGTTAAGGACCACACAGATTTTGAGATGAAACCCGCTGTCGCCACTATATGGGCTACTCTTTCCGATTAGCAGCAAGGGATCTTTTATTTGCGCGTCCCACAGACAGGATAGCACAAACCATGGCCTTTGTTGAACCAGTTATGGATCACTGGTCGGTGCAAGTGGTTTACACCTACCCATTGAGCCTTGCGGAGCATTCACTCAGGGTTTGGAGTCGGTAACTGGATTAAAAATCCCATGCCTCGACTGGGATCCGAACCCAGTACCTACCAGCCTCTAGACCGATGGTCTAACCACGACGCCACCGAGGCCGGTCCCATCCATTCCAGTGCCCCACAACTGGTACATGAAAGGTCGCGGTATGTACTGTCCTGTGTACGGGAACGTACATGCATATGGGATTACTCGCTGCCTTTTGATAAGACTCTCTCTCTCTCTCTCTCTCTCTCTCTCTCTCTCTCTCTCTCTCTCTCTGTGTCTCTCTCTCTCCCAGCCTCTTCCTCTCTCCCTCCCTCCCTCTCTCTCTCTCTCTCTCTCTCTCTCTCTCTCTCTCTCTCTCTCTCTCTCTCTCTCTCTCTCTCTCTCTCTCTCTTTTTATATGTCTCTCTATATATTTGTCTATCGGTCTCCGTCTCTCTATCCGTCTCTCTATGTACGTCTCTCTATGTATGTCTGTACCCCTTCTCTCTCGCTCCCCTCTCTCTCTCTCTCTCTCTCTCTCTCTCTCTCTCTCTCTCTCTCTCTCTCTCTCTCTCTCCCCTCCTTCTTCTTCTCTCCAGTATATCTCTCAACCAAGCGTTGAAATAACAATATGTTAAGAGATAATGAACAAGTCGTAGATTAAAATAAACTGAGATGTCGGTAAACAAAGATTCCCTCTCCTTTCTTTTCGAACCGGCGGCGTTAATTAAATGTCGGGAACACGTACACATTTTACAGCCAGTCCTCAATCAGCTCGTGTGATAACCCCAGACCTGCAACACCAGGTTAGTTCCCACGATGTTTTCTATAGGGGTACACTCCACTGTTCCACAACACCGAAATCTAATTTAGTGGTGAATATACACTAAGTTTCCAAAACATACTAAACACTTACAAAATGTGGGAAAATGCTGGCATGCACGTTCTTTTGTAAGAGACCTCCTACCTCTGTACCCGGGTTTTTTTCCAAGTATAAATGAAAAGCCCAAGACGCGATTTTGCATTTATACGTATATATTAATCTGGTATATACGTGCCACAACAAAATATAAAGGAACTGAATTAACAATGGACTTGGAAATAATTGGAAGTATACGTGACATAAATTTTAAAATTACACACTGGGTATTGTGATTTGCAGTCTGTTCGTTAGATTATGTAAATATGCACATGACAGCATAAATAGTTTATTTTATCAAGTATATGTAAAATCAAGATCATGAAATGCTCGAATGAGAATGGGAATTATGTATTTTACAAAATAATGTTGCCGATTTTAATACACAATTTGCTCATATCGGATATTTATGTGTGTGTGTGTGTGTGTGTGTGTGTGTGTGTATAAATGAATTTTTAGTTCTTTACCGGTCCAACCGTAGGGGGCTATAGGTTTCGTCCCTGTCTTTCTTTCTTTCTGTCTGACTGTCTGTCTCTCTGTCTCTCGGTCTCTTTTTCTATCCCACATATAGTTTTTCGGACGTTTTTTTCACAATGTCTCTAGATATTGACCTGAAATTTTGTGTATAGCTTTATCATACATGTATTGTTACAGATCAAGTTTGACTTTTATGGCAATATACCCTTTTTTGACACAATTATGGCCCTTGAACTTAGGAGATACGAAAATTAGTTTTTCAAACTTTTTGGGGGGCAATTCCTCAATATATTGAGCTGAACATTGGTATATAGCGTTATCATGTACTATTTAGGGCCTCCACGAGTCCAAAATATGGGACTCGAGTACTCAAGGGTCAAATTCGACCCGGACCCGAGTACCCGACACCTACACAAGATGATGATGAGATTAAAGAATAAAGTTAAATAGAATTATGCATTTTAATTCCAGGGCTGAACATGGATGCCAAATCATGTCATTGTATTGCATTTAGAAACCGGTTGATATATTTAGTGTTATGATGGATGGACCGCCAGTTTAAAAAACAGAAACTAGCGCATGATCTTATAATTATTGTGTCACTTATATCGTTGATTATCTAATCCTGAAATTATTGTCCTGCATTGTCCAGTGTTTTATAGTTGATTCCACCTTGTACGGGTACTCGAGTCCTGTGAACTGACTCGAGTCTTGCTAGACTCGACCCGTGCCCGAGTACTCGAGTACTCGTGGAGATCCTACTATTACAGATCAAGTTTAACTTTCATGGCTATTTATCCTGTTTTTTTTTTTTTTTTTTTTGTTTTTGTTTTTTACAGAATTATAGCTTAGGAGATAAGAAAATTAGTTGGCCCCGGCAGGCGACATGTATTGCTTTACCAGTAATCCCAGAATGCTTGTTTTAAACAGTTTTTCAAATGCATACAATAACTTTTGTTTTGGCATATTACTCTGTATGTCTGTTCGCGCGACCATCTGTCTGTCTGAAAGCAATATGACACGTTAATAAATATTTCCATTATACAAATTGACATCATAGAGTTAAAACTGTAATATTAATATACAAATGTACATGAATTACACTTTGGCTGAAATTTTAAAAGTTTTGATTTAAAATACTCTATACGTAAATATGTAATATCACGTCCAAAATCAACGTTTATCGTCCAAAAGAGTTGTTCAGAAAACCACATAAAACAGTAGCAGCGGTTTAAAAGGCACCAAACCACCAAAGGTTTTGTTTTATTTAAAGGCATACTGTCACAGATTTAAGGGCCTTATTTCTCTAAAAATTAATAATAAATCCAAATTACATTAATTTGTACAGACCAAATCTAGCTATTGCATCACTTTAACTACACCATGATGGAGTGAAATCCATGTCAACCCTCTCAGCAATGTTAGTTTTTGAATTATGGACCATTGCCATAATTCAATTATTTTTACAAAATATCACTAATAAGTGGAGTATGGTGGTTACGTAGATGGTTGAATAAAGTATGTTTAGGGACAAATCAAAAATATATGTTTTTAAGTAATACTTTGCTAGGCCATGTAATAGGTCAGTGGTCTGTGACAATATGCCTTTAACACAATCGGTCGAGGATGACAAGTTAACATTAACTCCCAGACAGAAATAGCAGAGTGTGGCTGGATAATTAGGAGATAATATCGAACAATCTTTCGCGATGTCAAATAAAAGCTTTTTGGCTTACGGCGTATTGCAGGAACAATGGCCCGCGAATTAATACGATCGACCCGAGTACCCCACGGTCTGGTATCGATCGGATACAAATTCGTCCACTGTCAGAAACAGAGAGAGAGAAAAAAAATCAGGGTAGTCGATCGGGATCAGACAATAAACACTTATTTTAAACATATTTATAATAACCTGCTTACCGGACAATTGTTTGTGCCGCGGTAATTAACAAAGACTGTGGTAGGCCTACGTACTTAGCCTGTCTGTGGAATGGTACATGTAAAAGATCTGTTACTGCCAATCAAAAAGAGCATCTCATGTAGTGGCGCCTGCGGGTTTCCTCTCTTATTAACCATATATATATATATATATATATATATATATAAACTTAAATAAACATTTGTTGAGTGCGTGGCTACATAATGCAGATCGATCCCCGTCGGTGAGCCCATTGGGCTATTTCTCGATCTAGCCAGTGCACAACGACTGGTATATCAAAGGTCGTGGTATGTGCTGTTCTGTCTGTAGGTGGTACATATAAGTGCGTGGTTACACAAAACAGATCGATTCCTGTCGGTGGGCCCATTGGGCTATTTCTCGTTCTAACCAGTGCACCACGACTGGTATATCAAAGGCCGTGGTATGTGCTGTTCTTTCTGTGGGATGGTGCATATAAAAGATCCCATGCTACTAATGGAAAAAAATGTAGCGGGTTTCCTCTCTAAGACTATATATCAAAATTACCAAATGTTTGACATCCAATAGCCGATGATTAATAAATCAATGTGCTCTAGTGGTGTTGTTAAACAAAACAAACTTTAACATAAAGCTTTTCTTTTTCTTTCTTACTTTCGTTCTTCTTTCGTTCTAATTTTGTGAAACAATTACTGAATTTGTAGCACATACAGTTGCCATCATAATATACACAAAATATTACATCAATGCGGTTAAATAGTTAATTTTATTTGGCCAACATTTAGATAATTAAAGTGGTGCATTACTGCTGCCGAGCCTGTTTTGGTTCTTTCATAGACGTGTATTATACTTTTATTTCTAAAACAAACTTTTCTTCTCCTTTTGTTTTTCTTTCAAAAAAAGGCATACAACTACTATCATGTACTGGTATTTTTCACAAACATTTTCACAAATCTCAGCAGGACCCGGTATGCCACTAATGCTGTTAATTGGGATATGTTGTCACGTGATCAACATTCCTTCCAAACCGCGTTCTGTTGTAAACAATCTTTACCAGTTGCCTTCCGGGTACATGGAATGTTATAAAATACGGTTATTCTCAAAGATTGTCCGATGCGTAACTTTTAAATATTTGTTCATTATCACGAAATGAAAAGTTATACCCGTCTGATAATAATGAAAACGTTTGTTCTCAAGATTCGACTTTTATGCCTTATTAATGAGGTGACATTGTATCGAGTGACTGTAAATTGTTAAAATATGGTATAAAATCCGAAGTTTAGCCAGGAAACGTATCGTATCGTCCGATGTTGCTGAAACTATTTGCTGAATGCTGCTAATGTTATTGTTGTAAATTTAGACAATGTTTTTTTTTATTAACTATTAAAACAATTTTGTTAAAATTTTAATGTTGGTTTGTTAACGGTATTTAAAATATAGAATATATGCTAACAACCTTGCAAGACCATTCTTGGTTTGAAAATGAATATTGGAAATAAATGTTCATTTAACAAAATAAATGTTCATTAAAAAAAATAATGTTTTGGCCATTTTAAATTAAAATCATCTTAAATATCAGACATCCCCTTTTTTGCTTTTTTCATTTTAAACTGGTCCGTTTTTACTTGTTTGCAGATGTTTGTAATAAGCAATGAATGAATGAATGAATGTTTAACGACACCCCAGCACGAAAAATACATCGGCTATTGGGTGTCACACTATAGTAAAAGCAAAACATTAAATGTTGAATCACATCAATATAAAAATTCAAGATTTAAATAAAAACAAAGTGTAAAGGACTGTGCAAAAATACAAATATCAGAGATAGATAAAATTAAAATTTAAAGTAAAAGTCAGTATCACGTAAAAAATGTAAAACTAATTCTGGATGGAATCGAAATGATTCCATCACATTTGTTTGTCGAAATATATCTTTTCGACTTTCTTTGAGATGAGGACACTTCACCAAAATGTGGCGTACCGTCAGAAGACACTGACAGTGCTCACACTAAGGTGGATGATCCTTCTTCAAAATAAATGAATGGGTCAAGTAAGTATGGCCGATGCGAGCACGACACAAGACTATTTCATCCTTCCTGCACTGTCTATAGGAGGACTGCCACTCTCCCAAGACTGGCTTGATAGCATGAAGCTTGTTCGCAACCGCACCGTCCCAATCACGTTGCCAAGTCGAAAAGATAAATTGGTTGATACTATGTTTAAAATCAGTATAAGCTACACCAACCCTGGCATGAGGCAAATCCAAAGCAGACTTGACAGCAGAATCTGCCTTTTCATTACCCCTGATACCAACATGGCTGGGCACCCAACAAAATACAATATATTTACTGCCAATGGATAAAAAGACACACTTACGTATCACCATCCCAATTAAGGGATAGTCCAGCTTCATATTACGTAAAGCTTGGAGACACGAAAGTGAGTCAATAAAAATAATAAATTTGGATGCAATCGAATCCTTGATTTCTTCCAAGGCTTTAATGACTGCCCAAACTTCAGCACTAAAGATCAATGCCGAGTCAGGCAGTCTCATGGAAATGATAGTGTCTGATGGAAAGACTGTAGCACAAGCCACAGAATTCCCATCCCGTGATCCGTCTGTATACACAGGAATGTAATGATGGTACTTGTCTTGAATTTCCATGAAAAATTGCTTATAGACAACAGCATCTGTGCGATCTTTCTTCAGATGCGCCAGATCAAACACAATTGTATGTGGTGTAATACACCAAGGTGGTAAAATAAAATATGAAGGAGTTTCCAAAGTGTCAGTTAAATCAATGTTGGAAAGCGAAAAAATTGTAATAAGCATGCTTCGTATTCTATATTTTGCATTGTGTGTGTCGTAACAACTGTGGGACGTTTGGAAATTGGCGATCCTGGCATGTTTTTTCTTTTGTTTTCTGAGGTTTTTAATTTTTTTTTTATCCCAGAACACACCTGTAATGTCAGGGTTGATATCCTGTTTTTGACAATACTTATAAAGTCTATAGATTATACATTCTGCAGAAAGTAATTTTTATTTCCGAAAATGTATGCATGACTGTATCACAATGTACAGCTGAGAGAACTTACGCATGCTACCAGCCAGTGCACAACGACTGGTATATCAAAGGTCGTGGTGTGTACTACACTGTCTGTGGAATTGTGCTTATAAACAATCCTTTGCTACTAATAGAAAAATGTAGCGGGTTTCCTCACTAAGACTAAATGTTAAAAATTACCAAATGTTTGACATCCAGAAGTCGATTAATAAAGCAATGTGCTCTAGTGGTGTCGTTAAACAAAACAAACTATTTATTAAAGATTAAAACAGTGTTCTGAGGTGGTTCATTTTAACTTATGTTCGTGCTTATATCCAATTAAGGTTCAAGCACGCTGTCCTGGGCACACACCTCAGCTATCTGGGCTGTCTGTCCAGGGCAGTGGGTTAGTTGTTAGTGGCTAGTGAGAGAGCAATCTAATTAAAATTAGCTCCACTATTACACATGTAATAGTGGAGCTAATTTTAATTAGATTGGTGAGAGAGAAGAGGGTGTAGTGGTCGTACACCTACCCACTGAGTCGTTAAAGCTCGCTCCGGGTGGGAGCCGGTACCGGGCTGCGAACCCAGTACCTGCCAGCCTTATGTCCGACTGCTTAACTACGACATCACCGAGGCCGGTTTCCGAGGTGTCGTTAAAACAATATTTATATACCTTTCGTCTAATAGGCTTTTGAAACGCAGTCTATTTGAGCTGTGCGTGTTATTAATAGCATGTCTGTACACGGATGTACCTGTACCTCGGTGTCTAACAAAATGCTTTCACCTGCACAACTAAGGCGTGTCAGTGCCAGTGTTGTTTACGACCTAGCCACACGCGCCCCCTGTGAAGACGGTCGCAAGGAGCTTCTTTAATATACCTGCGCACAAAAGAAAACTTTCAATAAAGTACTAGACTAGCCTCAAGTCCCTGGGGTCATGCTTAGTGTCACAATAAACACGTTACAGTACTTAGATAGTGTGTTTTATTTACAATAACAAGCATAGCAGTATTCATTAATACCCAAAATAAACTGAATGTACTTCGAGCTTTGACGGGGGAGGGGATGGGGGGGGGGGGGGGGGACGTGACCCAGTGGTAAAACGCTCGTTCCAGCCAGTCCATCACTGATATATCAAAGGCTGTGGTATGTGCTATCCTGTCTGTGAAATTGCGCATATGAAATATTCCTTTGCTACTATAGGGAAAATATAGCAGTTTTCCCCTCTAAGACTATACGTTAAAATTACTAAATTTTTGACATCCGATAGGCGATGATTAATAAATCGTTAAACAAAATAAACTTTCTTTCTTTCTTTCGTTCGTTATTTACGGGTTTAAAAAATTCGTTATCTGATTGATGCGGGATCTATACGTGATTACATATATTAGTAGCAAAGTGTTCGTCAGAAGTGTGAGTGGTCGCATGATCGATACCGTCCAAGTAAATCTCGTCATTAGTAAATCAAAAACCGTGGCATACATATATATGATTTTTGTATACATTTCTGGAGAAAGCGCATATATAGCAGATACATTGCTGATAAACAAATACGAATATATTTATTTGGATTACCAATCAGTTCACAACGTGTTCCACGCATAAATTCATTGCAATGCTTACATACAAATATACATCTAAATAATTAACAGTAATTATAAAAGTGATAGTAAAATGAAGCAATACAAAATAAATGACTACCAGGCGCGTGTGTAGGGGAGGGTTTTGCTCAAGCAAACTTTCTTCTCTTTTTTTGCAATATATTTTCCGTGAGAGCATGACACGACACCCTTCCCCGACCCTATAAACTTCGCTCACATTCTAGACCACCTATCCCTGTTCAAAATCCTGCACACGCGTCTGGACTACTCTTGACAAATTAACAATGTGTACCATTTTGTCTCACTATTTGGGTCTTGATTATAAACTTAGAGATAGAGATAGACAGATGGGGGGGGGGGGAGAGAGAGAGAGAGACAGAGAGAGAGGAGGAGGGTGAGAGAGAGTGAGAGAGAGAGAGAGAGAGAGAGAGAGGTGAGAGAGAGAGGAGAGAGGAGAGAGAGAGAGAGAGAGAGAGAGAGAGAGAGAGAGAGAGAGAGAGAGAGACATACATCCAGACAGACAGACAGAAGCGAGAGAGAGAGAGAGAGAGAGAGAGAGAGAGAGAGAGAGAGAGAGAGAGAGAGAGAGAGATGTTTCATAATTATCTGTACGCATGTATCATTACGTAGATACTTAGGACTTAACAATTGACAATTCGTGAAACAACTTATAGCTGTGTCACTTTAAATTATACCGACTCATTAAGATAGTCTAGCAGTTTTACCAAGAGGTCGAATCGCACCGTGTGGGTCGGGCTGTATTGGGTTTCAACACCTCGTGGACTGAATCATGGTCCCCTGGCCATGTGACAAGAGAACAGCTTTACAGCGATTAACGGCATTACTCTTATGGTAGTTTTTTTTTATTAGCACTCTCTGACAATGAACACAATACAAAGTTCAATAAAAAGGCCAATAAAAATGACACTGATTGTTCCCCGTTGTTCACGAAGATCTAATCGGCCCATAAAGGGACACAACTGATGAGTTCTTCAGTTTATGGACACGTGCTGGCGTGAAGTGTAATGAACAACAATCATACCATCTTGCCGTTAAAAAAAAGAAATATATTAGTGATGGTTTTAATATTTGTATGCAGTGAAATACCAGGTGTAAATCTAATACAAACACGTACATATTTGATCTGTTTGAGCGTTTGTACAATTACTCCTCTTAAACGTTAATTGTAGGCCTATGAGACTTACCCTTAGTTCTGGCTAAGACTTACTTTTTCTTTTTGCTCGAAGTATTAATTTCTTCACATCTGGTCAATACAATTTATTTGTTAATCACCTACAAATTTGTTCGGCATATTCCAAAGTAAAATTTTTAATATTTCCTTAAAACGAGTAGGCTAAATGCTTAAATGATGAACGTGTTCAGTCAAAATGTTTTGAATGGCCAAAATATAATGATGATTAAATAAGAGGCACAATACATTTTTATTGTGCTACTACAACAATGTCAACCCTCCCCCGCCAACCCAGCAACTTAAAAACAGCTGAAAAATAACTAAAAATTATGTTATCTTCCAAATGTGAAATTACGCTTGAAGCTATCAATAATGACAGTCAGAATGAGAATGAGAATGAGAAGGACGGGGAGAGGGAGAGAGAGAGAGAGAGAGAGAGAGAGAGAGAGAGAGAGAGAGAGAGAGAGAGAGAGAGAGAGAGAGAGAGAGAGAGACAGAGAGAGAGAGAGAGAGAGAGAGAAAGAGAGAGTGAGGGGAGAGAGAGAGAGAGAGAGGAGGGGGAGGGAGGAGAGAAAGGAGGGGGGCGAGGGAGAGAGGAGGGGGAGCGAGAGAGAGGGGAAGGAGAGAGGGAGGGAGAGCCGAGAGATAGAGAGGGAGACGAGAGGGAGGGGAGGGAGGCTTCAGAGAGAGAGAGGGGAGAGAGAGAGGGAGAGAGAGGGATAGAGAGAGAGACTGAGGAGATGAGAGAGAGAGAGAGAGAGAGGGAGAGAGACACCATAATATACTCTATATAATATATATATATATATATCTATATATAGAGAAGAGAGAGAGAGAGAGAGAGAGAGAGAGAGAGAGAGAGAGAGAGAGACAGAGACAGAGACAGAGATACAGAAAGAGATATAGGGAGAGAAAGAGAGACACACAAATAGTGATAGTGAGAGAGAGAGAGAGAGAGAGAGAGAGAGAGAGAGAGAGAGAGAGAGAGAGAGAGAGAGAGGAGAGAGAGAGAGAGAGAGAGAGAGGGGACCACTGACGGGCCTGTGGGTACTAAGCCAGTCAGTATGTAATACTCTCAGTTATCGGTCTTATATTTTGGGTGTAGCTAAAATAACAACTCGCCTGGTGTTAACAGAAACTACTTCATTACACATCTAGAATATTACCAGTCAATATTACCCTAGTCACTATTATAATAGTTGCCTCTTGAAAATATGACTGGTTCACGAATTTGTGTAACCTTGTAAGTAACTCCTTCATAAATGTGGTCCCAAAGGTACGTATTGTTCACTTTAAAGTCAGCTGTTCATAGTGACAAAAAGTGTTGGTTCTAAGTCATATGACTCGTAGGAGATTTAATGTATGTCTGTGTCAACTGCCCCGAGCATTAGTTTGGCGCGCGCCGCTTCTGACGTCAGAAAAAAGAAAAAAAAAAAAAAAAAAAAAAGGAACGGTGAGTAAATAGTATTCAAGGAATGTCGATCTAAACACTAATACAATTATTCACAGATGAGACTATTTATGCTTGAAGTAATCGAGGTCGCGAAGTACAGAATGTGGAGTATGACTGGGTATGATTTTAATATCAATTGGACTGTTGAAACTGACATAAGTACAGGTAATTATATACATTGTATATATGCGAGTACGGGTACAGGTAACATATACAAACAGTGAATGTCTATAGCTGACATGCATTTATTTGGAACATAGTATACCATACGGTGTTAAAAGGACTGGATAAAGATATGCAAATAGTGAAAGGTTCACCTACATATTATACATTAATATCTCCACAATTATATGAAAGTATGTACCACACTTCATAACGTGAGCATAGAAAACTGAACCCTAAAAAAAGTTGGATTTTTTTTTATTTTTCTTAATTAACATTTATTTAATTATATTATTTTATTTTATTGAGAACACAATGGCTTTAATGTTAATTTAAATCTACTCAGAGCCGGTTTATCCTAGTAGCACTTGTAGCACGTGCTACTGGTCTCGCGCGTCAGGGGGCCCCGCGGTGATGTGTACATTTAATTTCCCCAGGTCATATTTCCCCCTCTCCCCGAGGGGGTTACAAAATATATATCCTGGGAAGGCTGACCCGATGTTATTTGTGCTACAGGCCCCGCGGATCCTTAAACCGGCTCTGAATCTACCCCATTCCATTCACAATGATCACTGGGTATGCCATTCCCAATCATTAGTGGTGTCGTTAAACAAAACAAACAGACTTGCGGACACTCGCTTTCACCACATAATTTATGTTGACAGTAGTCTGGATGTAACACTAACCAACAGAGGTTATATTAACCAAGCTCTCACTGGCAGGCATAATAACCTGATGGAAGGAAGAAAGGAATGTTTAATTTAACGACAATATAAACACCTTTTAATAGGATTAAAGGCTTTCGGACATATTATGGATAAGGACCATATACAGATAACGAGAGAGGAAACCCGCAGCCGCACGCATTGGGCTACTCTTTCCGAGTAGCAGCAATAGATCTTTTATATGCACCATCCCACAGATAGGACAGCACATACCACGGCCTTTGATACACCAGTCGTGGTGCACTGGCTGGAAAGAGAAATGGGCCTACCAATGGGTATCGATCCTAGACCGACTGCGCATCAAGCGAACGCTTTACCTTGCTAATAATGGAAACATTTATTGGGTTTCCTCTCTATGACTATATGTAAAAATTACCAAAGGTTTGACATCCAATAGCCGATGATTAATAAATCATTGTACTCTAGTGGTGTCGTTAAACAAAACCAAAGAGTCATATATGGAACTTGTACTGAAATAGGAGCGTGTTACCATTGTCCAACCAGTGCATCACAACTGGTCAAAGGCAGTGATATGTGCTTTCGTGTCTGTGGGAAAGTTCATATAAAAGATCCCTTTCTGCATTAGAAAAAATGTAGCGGGTTTCCTCTCATGACTACGCCATTGGGCTATTTCTCGTTCCAGCCAGTGCACCACAACTTGTATATCTAAGGTCGTGGCATGTGTTATCCTGTCTGTGGGATGGTGCATATAAAAGATCCCTTGCTACTAATGGAAAAATGCAGCAGGTTTCCTCTCTAAGACTATATGTCAAAATTACCAAATGTTTGACATCCAATAGCCGATGATGAATAAATCAATGTGCTCTAGCGGTGTCGTTAGACAAAAACAAACTTTAACTGATGACTACGTGTCGAAATTACCAGATGTTTGACATCCAGTAGCCGATGATTAATTAACCAATGTGCTCTTGTGATGTCATTGAACAAAAAACACTTTAAATTTAGACCAAATTGGAAGGAAAGAAGGAAATGTTTTATTTAACGACGCACTCAACACATTTTATTTACGGTTATATGGCGTCGGACATACGGTTAAAGACCACACAGATATTGAGAGAGGAAACCCGCTGTCGCCACTTCATGGGTTACTCTTTTCGATTAGCAGCAAGGGATCTTTTATATGCACCATCCTACAGACATGATAACACATACCACGGCCTTTGATATACCAGTCGTGCACTGGCTGGAGCGAGAAATAGCCCAATGGCCCCACCGACGGGAATCAATCTCAGACCGACCGCGCATCAAGCGAACTTTTTACTACTGGGCTACGTCTCGCCCCAGACCAAATTAGTTTCCTGTCCCAAAGAGTGATATATTGAACTTGTAGTGGAAAGCGCGCGCTACAACAGCTTGCTCTGAATGTGCACGTTAAACCCTATGACATGACATCACATGAAAAGGAACCTGCTACTATTGCGCCATCGAGACCGTGACCTTGGTGATGTGCGGTGTGTGTCGGTGATTCTGTGTACCCGAGGAAAACACTGACGTGTCACTCTCGGAAAACCAGTTCCGTCTATCACCTTGTGGCGACGACCGAGTCAGCTTGAAGGTGTATAATAACAGTAATAGCTGGTCCTTTGGAAAGTAGTTTTAACTTTATTAACATGCCCCTATACCACAGAGGTTTCAGGAAAGTAGTACCTTGACTGAACAAACAGTTAATCTCTCCTCTGACCAGTCCGGTCAGGCATGGCTTATTTATTTCATTGGTCAGAGAAGTTGTGATGACCACGAGGGGCCACGCGTGGCCGTGACCAGACAAGCGGGTACTGGCTTTAACACCTGACAATATAATATGCAGATCATTATAACATACAAGTGATACATATTGCAGATGTGTGCCACAAGTCTGGTTGGTGGGCGAGTGCCTGTTTAGGTGCACGGGGGGGATGGATGGGTGGATGGGTGGATGAGTGGATGGGTGGGTGGGTGGATGGATGGATGGATGGATGGGTGGGTGTTTGGGTGGTTGGATGGATAGTTGGTTGGTTGGTTGGTTGGTTGGATGGATGGATGGATGGATGGTTGGATGGATTGATGAGTGGGTGGATGGCTGTTGGTTTAAACTATTTGTTTCGTTAAAACATATTGGGATTGGTCAACAGGCTTAGCCTATATTAAGACCTCTCCGTACATATTACAAGCGGATACGTGTTTAAATACCACAGACTTACATAGACTTGAACAAAGAGGAAGAAACAGAGGAGGGGTAGAAAAAGGGGGAGGGGCAGAAAACTGAAGAACCTCTATATTTGATTGGGTGATGTCTACCATCAAATTAATGTGATAACTTCAGCAAAAACGTTTGGTAGCAGTATTGAATTTTAAAGTAGTTTTAATAATTTCTTCATTTTCTTGTTCACTAAATTCTGGATTTCCCAATAAGATAATTTTATAATTTAGATGTAATAAATAGTTTGACATGAAATTGTTTCTTTGTTCATTGTACAGGGAACAGTAGATGTGTATCTTCTATAGGATACTCACAAGAAGAAGACGAATCATCTGACATGTATCGAACGAATGTATAACCATTAAGACCACTAATGGGTGGCTGTTAGGTGGATGGATAATTGATAGATGGGTTGTGAGTAGGTGGGTGGGTGGTTGGATGGATTAATGGATGGATGGATGAATGAATGAAAGGATGGGTTGTTTGTATGTGAATGGATGGACAACCAAACAATTGTTTTGTTTAACGATACCACTACAGCACATTGATTTATTAATCATCGGTTATTGGATGTCAAACATATGGCAATTTTGACAGTCATAGAGAGGAAATCCGCTACATTTTTCCATTAGTAGCAAGGGATCTTTTATATGCACCATCCCACAGACAGGATAGTACACATCATAATCTTTGATATATCAATCGTGATGAACTGGCTGGTACGAGAAATAGCCTAATGGGCCCACCGACGGGGATCGATCACAGACCGACCGCACATCAAGCGAACGCTTCACCACTGGGCTACGTCCCGCCCCTTTGGACAGCCAAGTGCATGTGCAGCAAGGTGCGGTAGGAAGGATGTTCAGTGAGGTACGGTTCTGGTGTGTTAGCGGGGCTTAACGCTGGGGAGGCGGCGTCTCGTCTATTCAATAAATATTACTACATACGTGTACACACATTTTACGAGTTTTAAAAAAATTAGACAAGCGGCCACCCCACTCTCGACCTCCGATTTGTACGTCTGTGAAAATGTGTGTGTGGGGGAACTTTTGTTCCATGAAAACATTCCTTTTATATTAACAAAGACAAGCTACAAGAAAAAACAACAAATAAATGAATGCATGAATAATATGGCAACTTTAGGTCCATGATAACATCATTATGGTACACTCCCATGTAAAAAAAAGGCGTAGTGATTCATTTGGAACCCTATATAACTATGAATTACAGTTGTTATTCGTGCATTTTCGTTTAATTCGGGTACAAATCAGCCCTCACCCAAATGGAAGCCCGTGCGTACCGCGTACGCCAATGTCTCTTTAGGCATACTACGTTCCTTGGAGTGTCCAGAAAGCGTCAACACTGGCCACTCACTCGAGGACTATAGCTAATGTGTTAGGTGGAAATGTCAACTTTGCTATTCCACCGACCTCGACCGGCTGGCCACCCGTGTAAACAAACGCTTAATAATGAAGACTCCTATGGACGAAGCACAATATAACAGGCATGACATCCTGCCCCTCGCACGTGCAAACACAATGAAGCGGACCCGCGGACGTAAACCTATAATGACCAATCCACTCGAGTAAATATTTAACAGAAAACTCCAGAGTAAACCGATCTTTTATAATCCAATCAAAGACGACGAAAAGCAGTAGGCCTGTCATTTTGTTCTTTTTGGCAACTGTTATGGTGTGGTTAGAGTGTTAACTTAAAAAAAGAAGTTTGTTTTGTTTAACGACACCACTAGAGCACATTGTTTTGCTCCAGCCAGTGCACCACAACTGGTACATCAAAGACCGTGGTATGTTGCTGATCGAAAAGAGTAGTCCATGAAGTGGCGACAGCGGGTTTCCTCCCTCAATATTTGTTTTGTCTTTAACCATATATCCGACGCCATATAACCGTAAATAAAATGTGTTGATTGCGTCGTTAAATAAACCATTTCTTCCTTCTACTAGAGCACATTGATTAATTAATCATCGGCTATAAGTAATCATCAGAGGAAACCCGCTACATTTTTCCTGATGCAGCAAGGGACCTTTTATATGCACTTTCCCACAGATAGGAACGCACATACCGCGGCATTTGACGTGTTGTTGTATACTGGTTGGAACGAGAAAAAAATCCAATCAGTTGAACGGATCCACCAAGGTGGTTCGATCCTGCGACGCACGCACCTCAAGCGAGCACTCAACCGACTGAGCTAAATCCCGTCTCAGAGAGTTAAAGGGACATTCCTGAGTTTGCTGCATTGTAAGATGTTTCCGACTAATAAAATATTTCTACGATTAAACTTACATATTTGTGACGGTACATGCTCTTAAATTTGTTTCGCCTGTGGCGATTTTAATTGTGTTAGAGGGCCGTGTGCAGTTTCATTTCCCGTAGCCCAGGTGGGCAACTTGTTACGTAATACTTCGCGCGATCGGACATTCCAATATGCACTTAGTCCAGCTGTGGAGGCCATGTGGCGAGTAGTTACGTAATACCTCTGCGAGTGCGGTTTCGACGACCGTGATTTGGCGACGATGGCGTCAGTAAGTCTGACGATCAGAGAGAAATATACCGACTCTAGTAGAGGTGAAATATCAGATGACAGGGGGAGGTACCGCCTTGTACCCCCAGGCGAATTCTGATTTTATAATAAATAGCTAGTTTTTTAGAGTTAGGTTGAGAAACGAAAAGGAAGCTTCCCGGGAACGTTAGTCCATTTGGACTTTTGGTAAATATGTTATTTCTGCTCTGTTGTATAACCTTGATGTGACTGATGTCACTTTAAATATTTTAATACTGTATTATACCAATATTCTTTAGACAGTGTCTTCGGTCATCTGACGAAGTAAATCGTAGACTTTTTGTTCTAACATTATACGAGTATTTGGTAATATAAAGCTTAGCCAGTCATCCTAGCGGACCTAGGTAAACTGTAGGTTATTGTCTTTATTGTGATAGGTACCAGTATTAATTCTGTGTTACAAGGTTACTGAATGAGTAGTTAGGGTTAATTAAAAATTAACCCGTTAGGAATAGAGCTGTAATTCCTTTATTAATTAAGTTCCCCTGGAAGCGTTCCTAAATTATCACACGTTACTGAACGAGTAGTAAGGGTTAATTAAAAATTAACCAGTTAGGAATGGTGTTGTAATTCCTTTATTGATTAACTTCTCCTGGAAGCGTTTCTCAATTATCACACGTGTGGGTGTGGTGTAACGGTGAAGTGATTCGCATATTGTGTAACTAGACACCTAGAGATTAACTAATTAAGTGATCAGTTCTGGGTAGTTATTATTGCTGTTATTAATTAACTACTACGGCTGTACATTTGTCAGCGTAGATTAATACAGATTCCAAAGTGTATTGTGTTTTTGTTGTGTTTCTAAAGAACTAACGTGCTATATTAATATATACTTTATATAAGATCGTATCTCTGATCATACCTAGAGACGAGCCATACTAGGGTTTAACAGCCTGTTACAGAGAGATCTAATAGATATACAGTTAGGAGAGATATTTTGATAATCGTGTTTTATTCAGTTACGGGAATTATAGAATCCCCGTGACAATATTAAATATATTTTCTTGTTTAGACTATCATTGTCTGTATATTCAATGTGTTTCTGGTCGTCTTGATATTTGTAAGAGGCCCAAACTGCATTTTGTCTTCAAATAATTTCGTACGTACGAAAAAATATATTTTAGGAAATAAAATGAAATTTAACCTCGTACAAATATTAGAACGATCAGAAACACGTTTAATATACAGCCACTAATATATTATGCACAAAAATATATTTGATATGTAATTACAATCGTTAAAGAGTCTCTGTTAGTCGATAACATCTTAAAAAGTGCAGCAAATTCAGGAATGTCCCTTTAACTTTTACTGTGGCACGTTTTCACAGCATATATTTAATACACGCATGTATGATTATTATACACACATGCGTGTATTAAATATATCCCTTAATATAAAACACAATCATTTTGGAACTGCTATAAATTATATTTTGGCGCCATATAACTTCACTAGCCTACCAAAGTCCAATAAAAGGGTCTATCCGGAGTTTGCTATCCCTGTCCCGAGTCAGACCCCCGATCCTATCGGAGGCTGGACTCGTGATAGGCGTGTTCGAAACCCTAGTGGTATATCGACATGTTAAACCAGTTACTAAGTAAGTATCCGGATTTTGCGGCTAGTATAACATGAACATTTTGGACAACGGAATTTACATATTAAATATATTTTCGCTGTTTAGAAAACCAGTGTCTGTATAATTACACCACATGTTCTTGATTTTCCTAATATTTGTAGTATCGCAAACTTTATTTATTTGCATATTATATGCATTAGGAAATAAATAAAGTTTGAGCTACTACATATTGGGTTTCGTGTTAAATTATTGTGAGATAAAATCCAATGTGGGCTACTACAAACATTATCTAGAAAGACTAAAAACACTGTTTAGATTCTAAACAGAAAAAAAGGCTCCTATTAGTCGGAAATACCTTATACCAGCAACAGCCTCGGGGCAGTCTCTTTAAAACCAGAACTAATTGTCAACTCATATTGACATTCATCTGTTGATACAACTGAGATATGAATGAATAAACCATTAACACCCTGAAGTTTGTATATCAGAGTAAAACAGTCTAAAACATGTTTTAATGTGTTAACGGTGTGCTCTCGTGAAGTGCTGTCAGGAGTTTCGTCTACATGAGGACAGCCACTCTCCTGGACAGTGCATCTATAGGAGGACTGCCTGTCTACAAGGGGACAGCCATTCCCCGGACAGTACACATGTAGGACTGCCTGGCTACAGGAGGACAGCCACTCGGCGACAATATACCTGTAGGAGGACTGCCTGTCTACAGAACAGCCAATTTTCGGGACAATACACCTGTAAGAGGACTGCCAGTCTACAAGAGGACAACCACTCTCCGGGACAATATACCTGTAGGACTGCTCGTCTACAGAAGGACAGCCACTCTCCGGGACAATACACCTGTAGGACTGCCTGTCTACAGGACAGCCAATTTCCGGGACAATACACCTGTAAGAGGACTGCTATCTACAGGAGGACAGTCACTCTCCGGGACAATACACATGCAGGACTGCCTATCTACAGGAGGACAGCCACTCCCGGGACGATACGCATGTAGGACTGCCTGTATACAAGGGGACAGCCACTCTCCAGGACAATACACCTGTAGGACTACCTGGTTACAGGAGGACAGCCACTCACGGGACGATACACATGTAGGACTGCCTGGCTACAGGACAGCCACTCTCCGGGACAATACACCTGTAGGAGGATTGCCATTTTCAAGACAAAACTGAAACGTAAAAACGTTACAGTTTGGTTTGTTTAACGACATCGTTCTGGCCAGTGCACCTCGACTGGTATATTTAAGGCTGTGGTATGTGCTATCCTGTCTAAATAAAAGATCCCATGTTACTAATGGAAAAATGCAGCGGGTTTCCTCTCTAAGACTATACCAGTATGTCAAATTACCAAATGTTTGACTTCCAATAGCCGATGATTAATAAATCAATGTGCTCTAGTGGTGTTGTTAAACAAAACAAACTTTGACTTTAACTTTGTTTAACGACACGACAAACACATTGATTAAATTATTGTTCAGAGGAAACCGCTACATTTCCCAATAGCAGCAAGGGATCTTTTATATGCACTTCCCAACAGAAAGGATAACACATACCACACCCTTTGATATACCAGTTGTGGGGCACTAATTGGGACGGGAAGAAACCCGATGGGTCCACCAAGGAGGTTTGATCCTACGACCCAAGCTCCTCAGACGGGCGTCGAACCACGTTGAAGCCACATTTCTTCTCAAAACAGCTTGGTGGATGTTTTTTTTTAATAGCTTCAGTGATGACATATACTCATGAATCACTATCAAAACAGTGAAGACACAAGCTTCAAGTTCAACCAGCGAACGTTTCGCTAACGATCACGAACTATTTGATTGGTTCCCGACGTAGTCATTTGGTTTACCATGAAGCGCATAAACCAGTCTAGCGGACGTTTTTTCTGCTCGGTCTGGCTGAAATCGGACAAGGTGTTCGCAACACACACACATACATTCATTCATTCATTCATCCATCCATCCATCCATCCATCCATCCATCCATCAATTAACCCATACATCCATTCAAACTATTATCGGTAGCTCGCTTTCTGGACACCCTTAATACCGTACAAACGAGGCGGTATCGATGTAGCTCAGTCCGTACTACCCACTCTCAATCAGTGCCCCACAACTGATACATCAAAGACCATGATATGTACTGTCATGTTATAAAAAGTGCATATAAAAGATCCTTTTCTGCTTATCGGAGTATTTTATTTGGCGACAAAAGGTTCCCTCACCCTCTCTCGTTATCTGTCGGTCTCCTCTAGTGTTGAAATAATATATTGCTAAACACTACATAGCTGTACTTTAAAACTTACTGAGGTCTTCCTTACCCCCTCCTCCCCCCCCCCCCCTCCCCCCCGAATATATTTAATCTGACCCACTGTATGTGTAGTGTGTTTTAACGAAAGATTGCTTATCGAAATCTCAGGAAAAGGTTACAAAGTTAAAGTTTGTTTTGTTTAACGACAGCACTAAAGCTATTGAATGTCAAACATTTGGTAAGTTTGACATATAGTTTTAACGAGGAAACCTGCTACATCTTTCCATTAGTAGCAATGGATCTTTTATATGCACCAACCCACAAAAAGGATAGTACGTACAACGGCCTTTGTCATGGTGCACTGGCTAGAACAAGAAATGGCCCAAGGGGATCTATTCTAAACCGACCGCTCATCAAGGGAGCGATTTGCCACTGGACGACGTCCCGCCCCTTATATATAACAAAAAAAAAAGTAAAGTTTGTTTTATTTAACGACGCCGCTAGAGCACATTGATTTTTTATCTTATCATCGGCTATTGGACGTCAAACATATGGTCATTCTGACACTGTTTTTAGAGTAAACCCGCTGTCGCCACATAGGATACTCTTTTTACGACAGGCAGCAAGGGATCTTTTATTTGCGCTTCCCACAGGCAGGATAGCACAAACCATGGCCTTTGTTGAATCACTTATGGATCACTGGTCGGTGCAAGTGGTTTACACCTACCCATTGAGCCTTGCGGAGCACTCACTCAGGGTTTGGAGTCGGTATCTCGATTAAAAATCCCATGCCTCGACTGGGATCCGAACCCAGTACCTACCAGCCTGTAGACCGATGGCCTGCCACGACGCCACCGAGGCCGGTATATATATAACAAAACCGCGCAAATAAAAAACAAAAAGCCCTTTTCAGAATGACGTTTGAAAATATTTCTAAATTCACAATGCAAGGGAAACAACCGCTTCGACCCTGCTTGTTAGGGTTGCACCAGTTGCGAATCTTCACGTTCTCACAAAACAAATAAAAATGTATGGTGTAAAAATAAAAGTAATTCTACTATTTTCACAATAAGCCTCGTTGCAATTAAATTTTTTAAAAGAAAGACAAAGAAAAGAAAGAAAGAAAAAAACCAAAGAAGAAGAAAGGAACGTATAAAAGAGTGACAAAACTAACAATAGTGTCGCTAAGAGATGGTAGAAATGGGGTGGGGTGGGAGTGGAGTTGGGGTTTGGGGTAAAGGTGACAAAGCCGTTAGGGTGTGAATTCTTAGGAACAAAAACCTCCACCAATATTAATTTAGCATTGGACCCTGTTGATTCACGGTACTTAATAATTGTATTAGTATATTTTAAAATAGCCCGAGTACTCTGCCGTACTAGGCGAGTACGGTTATGATCGCTCCAAATGTCCATCCAGCTCTCGAAGTTCGAGACTCGAACGGCAGAGTACTCGGGGTAATTTTAAAACTGCTAAAAGATGGGGCAGGATTACATAATATTTAATTTACCGTCAATAAATATTAGTGAGTGGGGTGCACATGTTACCGAAGGCTCTATATAGCACAGAAGATTTCAGCTGGGGTTTAAGGTCTTTATTCAGGGATCACCTGGAGGGATGTGACGATCCCGATGTATATAAAACATACATCAACACGCATGTATATAACGACCCTACTGTAGGTCAGGCCGTTTGAATAATGATGCTGGTTGAATTACATCATTGATAAACTGTGTTGTTAATAATTGTGCTGTGCAGAACTTTATCAACTATAAAACTTGCAATGCAAAAAAACACCTCTGTCTTGCTTGAATGTTTAAAAGTTTCCGACTCCAGAAAATACCAGGTAACAAAAGAAACAATAGATGAGCTTACTATTGAACGATTACCTGGCCTGAACACTGAGTTGAGGGTGAACACAACCCAAGCTGACAATACCAAGGACACAGGAAAACAATAGAAACAAAATAAGAGACAGCTTTTCACTATTAGAGTTAGAAAGAATAAAATATATGTTTACTGGTTTAAAATTGTAGTTTATGTGAAATGCAATTTAAAACATCAGGTTACAAACTCCTCTCCCAAATAAAATGATGTCCTCGTCATTTGTCACAGTTTTGTCCCAATATATTGAGCATAACTCTGCATACTTTCCTGGACGCCTTCATGAAAAAATCACTTTCTGCCAAAGCCTGCAGAAAAGTAGCTTTTTCTTTCCAAGTAGATTCCGTAGTACATGCTGTTTGGAGCATACTAAATTCTCCACTTCGGAACCTAGCTGGTGGACGTCTGTCTCTGTTGGACCTTCTGGGTATTGGCAGTGTGTCCTCTGCACCTGGAACTTCATGGTCTGATTCTGGTGAAGAAACATGGGAACTGACACCATCTCGCCCACCATTGGATCCTATGGACTCTAGTATAGAATCCCGTTCCTCATCTTGTTCCAACTCTTGATCCACTGGTAAGGTTTCTGTTTCCAACGGTTCTTCTTCTGGTTCTTCATCCTGTTCAACACCGTTGCTGATCTCAATATCAGGTTGGGTGGTATCTCCTAAACCAGTTCCTTCTCCAGCATATGTGACAGCGATGTTTGGGGCGCGACCCATCAGAATCCTCCTCTAACAAACTATCATCTCCAGATGGGGTTGCTCCATCATTGGATTCTGATGACTGTGGTTTTCTCACTGGTGTCTTTGGTAGGTGCCGTCGTAGTCTTGTCGTCGTTGGTGGTGTGTCAGGCAGCATCCGTCTTGGCTTTTCATCGGTTAAAATAAAAGGAAGAGAAGTGATTGGCAGAAGAAGATTGCGGTGTAAAGTGCGACTCTTGTGGAATTTCTGGATTAGGTTGACGATGTACAATGTACACATCTTCCTCCCATTTATCTGCCAGTTTGTGTTTTCCCTCGAAAACCAACTGCCTGACAAGTACTCTGTCTCCTATGTGGATGATTGCACCTCGCACTTTTGCATCAAAATACTTCTTCTGCTTGTGTCGGCTTTGGTCATTGTGGTCGGATGCCAGCTTGTAAGAATCCTGTAGTCGCTTCCCCGAGTCCTGAAACATAACTGGACAGGTTCTTCTTGTCTTGCTGCATATCCATGCCAAGTGCTACATCCACAGGTAATCTAGGATGGCGGCCAAACATCAAGAAGCAAGGCAAATGTCTTGTTGCCTTGCATGAACAAGCGGTGAGACGTAAGACTTGCAGTCAGTTTTCTTGGTAGGATCAAATGTTCCCAACATACTAAGAAGAGTCCTGTTGAACCTCTCAGTCATGCCATTTCCCATTGGGTAGTATGGGGTTGTTTTCGACTTTGTTATCCCTGCAACTGAATACAGCTGTTTGATGAGCTGGCTCTCAAAGTTGGCTCCTTGATCAGAATGGATTCGAAGAGGAAATCCATTGTGAACAAAAAAAATTAAAAATAAATTATTTAACGACGCACTCAACACATTTTATTTACGGTTATATGGCGTCAGACATATGGTTACGGAACACACAGATTTTGAGAGGAAACCCGCTGTCGCCACTACATACTCTTTCCGATTAGCAGCAAGGGATCTTTTATTTGCGCTTTCCACAGGCAGGATAACACAAACCATGGCCTTTGTTGAACTGGTCGGTGCAAGTGGTTTACACCTACCCAATGAGCCTTGCGGAACACTCATTCAGGGTTTGGAGCCGGTATCTGGATTAAAAATCCCATGCCTCGACTTTGGATCCGAACCCAGTACCTACCAGCCTGTAGACCGATGGCCTAACCACTACGCCACCGAGGCCGGTCCATAGTGAACAATGAAGTTATTGCAGAGAGCCTCTGCTGTTGTTCTTGCTGTCTGGTTTCTTGTAGGAATAGCCTGGACATAACGAGTGAAGTGATCTGTGATCACCAAGATGTTCTGGAAACCTCCTTTTGATGTCTAGTACTGAGAGTCCGTGGTTCGAATCCTCTTAGTGGAGGTTGATTTTTCTGTTACACACACACACCCAGCACCCTCTCTCTAGATTCGCGCCTGTTGTTAATTATGGTATGACCTCAGTTTCCCGTAACTGGCCTCGGTGGTGTTATGGTTAAGCCCTCGAACATAAGGCTTGCAGATACTGGGTTTGCAGCCCGGTACCAGCTCCCACCCAGAGCGAGTTTTAACGACCCAATGAGTAGGTATAAGACCATCACACCGACTTACCTCTCACTAACCACTAACCCACTATCCTGAACAGACAGCCAAGATAGCTGAGGTGTGCGTGCCCAGGACAGCGTGCTTGAACCTTAATTGGATATAAGCACGAGCATAAATTAAGAACAGAGAATAGAATAGAATAGGTTTCACTTCTTTCCCTCGGTGGTGTTGTGATTAAGCCATAGGACATAAGGCTGGTAGGTACTAGGTTCGCAGCCCAGTACCGGCTCCCATCCAGAGATTTTAACGACTTTATGGGTAGGTGTAAGATTACTATGCCGACTTTTCTCTCACTAACCTGAACAGACAACCCATATATCTGAGGTGTGTATCCAGGACAGCGTGCTTGAATCTTAATTGGACATAAGCATGAACATAAGTTGAAATGAATGTTTCCCTTTCTTTGAATTTTTTTAAAATTAATTTATTTGTTTTAGTTAAAAGTCCGAGAACGGTGCTCTGAATACAGCCTGGCAATTATTAATTGTTAGTCCTTATAATAGCCTTACACCTCCCCTCTTTCGACGTTAAAACTAGTTTTCGATTAAGTCTGTACTGGGGCGCGAACCCAATATGAAAAACCACACAGCTCATGTCCATGGAAATAATGCCCTTTTCTTCCAACAGATGGCGTAGTATTTGCCTCGTCATCGCTAAACATTATGTTAAACTAATTTTCATTGGTTAGATTTTAGTCACTTCATGATGGATTAAAAACTATTTCAGAACTAATATTGAATCAATTATATTTTTATTTATTAAGTTTCATATTTTATATCTTTTCATATTAATTCAAAGATAAGTTATTTAAAAAATACGTATTAGATTGATATAATATAGAAGCGAAGCGAAAGTTTTGATGCCCAATCGGATTTAAGATAACTCCGAGCCTAGGGCTTATCCCTAAATAAAGATGGAAGGAAATAAAGATGAAAGTGGTCGTTGTATTTTGATAGCACGGAAGTGTATAAATATTGGGGCTGTTGAAAAGGCTGTCCGATTTTTACAGAAGGCTGAACGACTTTACCCAACGCAAGAGGCTAAAGGTAATACGTTTTGTACGAACAGAAGCCGGGCGCGTAGTTGTGAAAGTAAAAAGGTGCTTTTAGAATGATTTTCGCCTGCACCCCTTTCTATTGATCATTTGATAGTTTTCTTTTTCAATATAAAATGTCTTAAATGGTATTTCTTGGAGGTTATTTTCTTTTAAACTCTAGAAAGTTGACGTATTTAATATTTTTTTATAACAAATTACGTCGGCTAACGAGATGCTATGTAGTATGCCTGACAAATATTTTATCAATTTTGTTATCGCGTCATTTGCCATTTGACATGATTTGTCAATTTTGGGATTCCCCCACATTTTTAATGGCAAGTCGACCTTATCCCCCCCCCCCCCCGCCCCCCTAAGAATTTTAAGGAAATATTTGTTAGAATTAGTTTAAGGTTAGGGTTAGCAATAGTTATATACAATACCTTTTAAAACAATTTTTTCTATAAAACCAACATAATGATAATAATTTTTATATTTCATAATCCAATATTCCTATGTTTTGCCTTTGAAACGTTAGACTTTTGACTATTCTATGTAAAATTTCCTCCACATGGGACCTGGGTGCTTTTGATGTTGCTTTTGGAAGAAATATAACACAGAAGACAGAATGAGGCATTATGGGACTAAACCTTCATTTTATTCCGTAGACGTTCAGTTCATTCTGTCAAAATACACCCTATGAGATTTATAAGTATTAAAATGCAGTTTCAGTTGTTGATCCACTGTGTGGTCGAATGGCTGGAGTCTCGATGGTCTGGAGTTTGAATCCAGGCCTAGCACTACGTCGTTTGTAATGTTTAATGCAATACCCAGTTGATATGGCTAATTCAATACCCCAAATAGTGGGGTGCAGGCTAAAACGGAACCGTGCCAAAACA
Organism: Gigantopelta aegis; assembly: GCF_016097555.1. Lineage (NCBI taxonomy): Eukaryota > Metazoa > Mollusca > Gastropoda > Neomphalida > Peltospiridae > Gigantopelta > Gigantopelta aegis. The sequence continues at coordinate 51,752,589 of NC_054706.1, forward strand.
GAACCATTTTCTTTGGCGAAAACGGAACCATATTTGTTGGCGAAAATGGAACCTATCATGGCTAAAACGGCACCAGGATTAGGGTTAGGGTTCAGAGCGATGAATAGGGGTTTGGAGGGGGGGGGGGGGGGGCAGGATTCGCACAAAAGCATGAATTGGCAGTAGCTGATGGAATGGCTCTTTCACAATCTTGAAAGTACCATCCAAAAACCACTGTCTTCTCCTGCTTAATTGCGTCATCTGCCGATCAGTGGCCGATCAGAAATGCATACACAGCTCACGTTTTCTTCCAACTTCCGGTGGTCTCTTTGTTTTGACTTATTTTATTGAGAAAAATAAAAGTTCACAAGAGCTCTCCTCAGCAAGATTGGCGTCTGGCTTTTGTCAGAGGCGGCTCCCAATGGGAGCGTGCTTGAACAGATATCTGATGGAAGCACGTAAATAAATTTACCTGACCTGAAGATTGTTTGTGCAACTATCAGAAGTGACACAAAAATATTTATTTTTTCTTTTAATAAATAACTTTTCATTTGAGTTAAGTTTTTTTTTTTTTTTTTTTATCTTATTTACTATTCTTCAAATAAAATTCAATTATGGTGCCGTTTTAGCCATTGTAGGTTCCGTTTTAGCCATAAATTTCGGTGCCGTTTTAGCCAACGCAGGTTCCGCTTTGTCCAATTTGGTTCCGTTTTCGCTTGGAGCCGTTTTGGCACGGTTCCGTTTTAGCTATAACCCAAATGGGGGGAGGGGGGGGGGGGGGGATATGGAGAGGGCTCTACATTAACTTTTTAAGGCACCTGTCCTGTAGGACATACAAAAAATAAAACTACCTGTCCCATCAGATATACCACATGTCCTTGTATATTTTTATTTTTTTTCGTTTTCCGCATTCATCGCATGACATGAGTTAGAAATCAGTATCCAGGAGTCAACTAGAAGAATCTTTATTGCATCACAAAATAAGATGGTGAACTTAACAATAAAATTTTCAATGTAGTCAGTGAGTCACAAATCTCAGTGAAAAACCCCCCCAAAAAACCCACAATCAACTGATGAATATTATGTTCAATAAGATGAACATTAGCACTCGAGTTTCAAATGACCAAACATCAATTGTAGTCGCATCCATATCACAATAAACAAAACAAAGAATATAAAAAAATCAACTGATTGATAATATGATATGCTCAATAAGATAAACCTCAGCACCAGTGTTTCAAACAATCGTTCACCAATCTAGTCACATATCACAGGAACAAAAATAAATAAAACATACTGACATATCAACTATATATATATATATACTCCGTAAGATGAGTTTCAAACAGATAATAATCAATGTAATCACATATCAAAGTTAATGCATATTAAATTGCATGCACCACTGAAGCAGTTTAAACACATACAATGACATACATTGATTGCCGCAACTGACCAAATATGAATTATACATGCAAAATATTGACCATGAAATTTGTAAATAAACACATGATTGTATGCCTTTATACTAAAAATAAGCCTGAAAGCAGAAAAATATAGGTTGTCAAATAAGAGAAATAACTCTACATACAATTCATCAGACAGAACATTAATATTGTACCAACAATAACTTCAGCTCCATATTATTCCAAAGATCATAACAAGTTCACACCATAGAGTTCTAAACATGTTTTCAAGATATGGTTATATTAATTATCATGCAAAACACAAGTTTATGCTTCGTCAGAAAGTGATAAAAATAAAATTATTTGGCAGATAATTCATGGGTTTTTTTTACTGGATGCCACGTTATTGTTTTCAATAGGTGCCGGCATTGACAACTTATAATCTATGGTGCGAAATTGTCCGTCTATGTTACCCAAATTAAATTATTTTGCCGTCTACTTTCAGTCTTGCTGATTCAACTATTTATACAGATGGAAGTATGATGTATGTAGGTCTTTTGCCGTTTACATTTGCTACCCTGCCAATTACTTCCAAATTCTACTGAAATCACTTGGTTAAACAATTACTGATATCAAGAGTCATAAATGGAATATTGAATACCGGTAAAGGAAAATGTAATGGAATTGGTCATTTCATTTGTTCTATTTATTTCCTTTATTGTATGACATCCACTTGCTATGCATAATTAAAGTCCCTTGTGAAACACCTTGTTTATTTACTTCAATAGACCTCCTGTCAGAGCTGCAAGGTAAAGATGCCAGTTCAAACAATACGAGCAGTTCCAGCAGAGGAACTAAAGATAGTGAAACGAAAGATCCTGATGGAATGAGAAAAAGGAAGGGCAGTTTCAGCAGAGAATTTAAAAATTCTAACAAGGAAAACGAACCAGACAACTTCACAGATGAACAGGTTAATCAAGTCAAAAGGTGAGTGTTAATATAATTATTGCTCAGTAAGAAGTGCTCTAGTGATGTTATTAAATAAAACAAACTTTATGCTCAGTAAAAAGTACTCTAGTGGTGTCATTAAATAAAACAAACTTTATGCTCAGTAAAAAGTACTCTAGTGGTGTCATTAAATAAAACAAACTTTGCTCAGTAAAACAAATATAATTTCAGAAAAGATATTTAAAAATGAAAACACAAAACCTCTAAGCTGGTTGGTAATTGAAAAAAGATTTAATGTACATGAAGTATTAGGAGTATTGTTTAAACCACTAATATTGATAGCCCTCAATGGAATTTCCCCAGATTTATTTTATTTTTCCCATGACGCTGATATTTATTTTACAGGTCTGGGTTTGCCTCTGCGGTTTTTCCTCTCTGGCTACCCCCCCATGGGTAAAATTACATTAAAAACGTTTATACAGTTCCCAGGATTTTTCTGTTTATCTTTTCACATCTAAAATTATATAATATGACATAATATTGCATAAAATGTTTTACATTTGTACATCATTAAGATTGGTTTAAGTTACAGTTTGGTATTTTAAAAGAGATTTAAACCAGTTAAAATGTTTATATTGTTTTCAGAATACTGAAGTGTAAAGACTTTTATGCCATCTTGTGTGTTTCGAAAGAAGCCACAGAGATTGAACTTAAGAAAGCCTATAGAAAACTGGCTTTGCAAATGCATCCAGATAAAAACAAGGCACCAGGCGCTACAGAAGCTTTCAAAGGTAAAACATTTATTTTTATTTCTATTAAATTAATAAGTTGTGCGGGACTTCTAGATTATGGTAGCCTCACTCCCATGGCTGGTGATATTCAATGTTGGGCTAGTACATAAGTACTATTGCCATGCCCGACGGCTTGTGAATTGGTTTGTGGTCAAATGATGCTCTCACCCCAAGCCCCCAATGTTAGTGTTTTAAGATGTATCTCCCTCTTTAGGTGACATATCTGATTATTACTATTATTTAGTAAAATTGTATTATCTTAAAGTAAAGTAGGGCTAGTAAATTTTTAATTATGGCTAGTACAATTTTAAAATCACTGATCCCATGGCTACTGGATTTGATAAAACTTCTAGAAGCCCCGATGTAGTGTAAATTCAGTGACAGACATCAGTGAAAAACACACTTAGAGCACACTCCATAAAAGATACAAGTAGATCACACAAACAAGACACTTCTGATTGAACAAGTACACCAAGGACCATTCCACAAATGATCACGTGATCTAACGGTCAAATGTTGCAGTTAAGTCTATTTTGTATCCTGCCCCCACCCCAACCCCCAATGTTAGTGTTTTTAAGCTCTGTCTCCTTCTTTAGGTGACATATATTATTTAATAAAATTGTATTAACTTAAAAGTAAAGTAGGGCTAGTGAAATTTTAATCGTGACTAGTAAATGTTTAAAATCATTGATCCTATGGCTAGTGGATTTTACAAAAATTCTATAAGCCCTGTTGTGTCTGGTTTTCAGTTAGTATTTTTTGTTATGCATGGCTGTTAACTGTCCGTCGTGAGACGGATTTCCGTCGTCAGAGAAATTGTGGAAATAATTTTTTCAGTTTTTTTTTTTTTTTTTAATGAGAATCACTTCGGCCGTTTTCGGTTTCCGTAATGTCAACCTGATCACTTCGGCCGTTTTTTTTGCCCCACTGACCCCCCTTTAGGTACCCATCTGATGGGTATAATCTACCATACATTTTGTGGCCGATGAACGGTCCCCATCCCCTAATGTAAATTCCCAATCCAATATTAAACCTTTTCCCAATTACGACCCAACAGTTTCCCAATAAAGATTCCCAAAGTTGCTCTTACCGCGGATACTTGAACTCATAATTATTTTTTTAAATTTAGCTAATTGTATATTTAAAAAAAAAACTGACATCGAACAAGTTTCGTTTTGGTTTTCCGATCGATTACGAACACGTGACGAACAAGTCTGACCTGGATATGCAAATTAGTTTTATCCTGTTTTGATACAGTCTGTTGTGTCGTAGTTTTTAGTAATAATGCCTACATTGTCTGATATAATACAGTTTTGGTAGAAGAATACAACTTTTTGTTTTAATTCATCCACCTGCGTTAACACATATTTGGGATCTATCGCAACACGTCCAATCCGCTATTTACATAGTCCGAACGGACGTAGAAAGTAAAGTTTTGACTTAATGTGCACCCTGCACTATCATTTGCTGTGCTATTTTAAGCAGACGATCTTATTTTGTAAAACAGTATGTATACTACTCAAAAGAATTTAAGGGTCAAAAATTTATAACCAAATAAGTTTCAGAGTGTATTAGATTGATGATGTAAACTACACCAATTTTTTTATTTATTGTTCCATATTTACAAAAAACCACAAATAAACGTCACTGTATACAAGAAAGTCACATGACATGCTGTCAAAGTTGAAGGTTGTCAAACATGGATTTTACACATTAGAACATTCGTTTAATAGTGTGAGAATCTACCCCTGGCGCCAATACACTCGACACATCGTTGCCTCATGCTGTTGATCAGGCATCTGAAGAACTCTTGGGGAATGGCCTGCCACTCTGCCATAAGAAGTTGACCCAGATCATGAAGGTTGGCCGGAGGGGCATGGTTATCCCGAACTCTCCTGCCTAATTCGTCCCAGGCATGCTCTATTGGGGCCAAGTCAGGCGAATATGCTGGCCAATCCATCCTGGTGATACCTTGTTGTCTGAGAAAGTCCGTTACCACCCTGGCGCGGTGGGGTCTGGCATTGTCATCCTGCAGAACTGCCCCGCCGCCGATCTGCTGAAGGCCTGGGAGAACCAACGGCCGGATAATCTCATTCAGATAGCGGATTCCATTCAGATTGCCATCCAGGGGGGTCCTGTGGTGGATAGAGATGCCGCCCCACACCATGACGCTGCCACCACCGAACCGGTGACGTTGTCTAACGTTAACGTCAGCGAAGTGCTCCCCAGGACGTCTGTAGACACGAACCCGACCGTCGTTGAACTGGAGACTAAACCTGGACTCATCAGTGAACATCACTTGACCCCACTGAACACGTTGCCACCGCAGATGAAGCGTGCACTAGTGACGTCTGGCCATTCTGTGACATGGTAGGAGTGGTGGTCGAACAGCCTGGCGACGGCAGCGTAGATTATTGGCTCTCAGACGATTGCGTATGGTTTGATCAGACACTCGAGTTCCAGTCGCAGTCCGCAGATTGTCACGTAATCGGCGTGCAGTGGTTGTGCGTTGACGTAGAGCCATATTGGTGATGTAGCGGTCCTCTCTATTTGTAGTGCTTCTGGGTCTTCCTGAAAGTGGACGATTTCGAACAGAATTCGTTGCTTAGTACCGTTGCCACAGTCGGCCAACGACACTCTGACTGACACCAAGTCTCAGAGCAACATTTCTTTTCGTATTGCCATCCTGAAGCCAAGCAATAGCCCTTCCTCGATCTTCGATATTCAGTTGAAGTCGTACCATTGTCGAATTTGGAGTGTGCACCGTACACGAACGCAAGCTCCAATTATACGGAAATTCAGCATTGGGAACATGGAATACACGTGCAAAGCGTGCAAATGAAGTGCTTTGTGAAAAAGCAAGTTATGGGCACTTAGCAGACCTTTCGCTTTCGCCCTAATTTACGTGCAAATGTAAGCATGTTTTCGCCATTAGAACTAGTTGACAGTGTCAGTGACAGTGGATTTTAATTCATTTATGGGTTGCTTAGACCCACTTTCGTCAAAATGGTACAATACCATGCGTGACATTATGGTCTAGCTAATATAATTGACATTCAGAAAATAATGTCGAAAATATCGTCTGACCCTTAAATTCTTTTGAGTAGTATACATATACTCTTCAAAAAAAGAAACGCAAAAGGGTACAAATGGGTTATAACTCCGATTTTATGTTTCCTACCGGTTCATGCTTTGTGAATATAAGGTCATTGCATGTCCCAAACACATTCCCACGGTTACATTCGATAAAACGCAGCTACTGTACAATAAAGTTCCAAAATGTGAATATTCGCAAAAACGCAGCCACGTGCAAACCATGTCACCACTGCACGTGCGTTGTCTGCACGTGCAACATGAACACCGACAGTATAAAAGTGCAGGATGTTCGCTTGCCTGGCCTCTGTATCTGGCCGACAGTTGACAATCCAGGACATGCCACGTCTCAGTGAACCGCAGAGAAACAATGCCATCGGCCGACTAGATGCAGGCGAATCCAGAACGGCCGTTGCCAGGGCATTCCATGTGTCCCCAAGCACCATCTCCAGACTGTGGGACCGTTACCAGCAACATGGATCAACACGTGACCTCCCTAGATCCGGTCGACCACGGGTCACTACCCCCGGGCAGGACCGCTACATCTGGGTACGCCACTTTCAGGAACGATTGACTACTGCCACCTCCACAGCCGCAGCAATACCAGGTTTGCGCAGGATATCCGACCAGACCGTACGGAACCGCCTATGTGAGGTAGGAATTCGTGCCAGACGTCCAGTTCGAGGTGTCATCTTAACACCACAACACCGTCGACTCCGACTGCAGTGGTGCCAGATTCATCGACAATGGCCTCAACTGCGATGGAGACAGGTGTGGTTCAGTGACGAGTCCCGATTTCTGCTCCGACGTCATGATGGAAGATGTCGCATGTATAGACGTCGTGGTGAACGTTATGCGGCAAACTGCGTGCAGGAAGTGGACAGATTCGGCGGGGGTAGTGTCATGGTGTGGGCAGCCATCTCACACACTGGCAGAACTGACCTGGTCCACGTGCAGGGCAACCTGAATGCACAGGGCTACATTGACCAGATCCTCCGGCCACACATCGTTCCAGTTATGGCCAACGCCAACGCAGTGTTCCAACATGACAACGCCAGGCCTCACACAGCACGTCTCACAACGGCTTTCCTACAGAACAACAACATTAATGTCCTTCCTTGGCCATCGATATCACCGGATTTGAACCCAATTGAGAATCTATGGGACGAGTTGGACCGACGCCTCCAACAGCGACAACCACAGCCCCAGACCCTGCCCGAGCTGGCAGCAGCCTTGCAGGCCGAGTGGGCCACCATCCCCCGGGACGTCATCCGTACTCTGGTTGCTTCAATGGGCAGGCGGTGCCAGGCAGTTGTCAACACACGCGGAGGCCACACCCGGTATTGACTCCAGATGACCTTGACCTTGGTGGTGTGTCCTATCACTTACTCACAATGGACTAGAGTGAATTGTGAACAATCGTCGTAATTATCGGACTCACCATTCAATAATTAAATCAATTCTCCAAATGTTACGACAATGTGGTTTTGCGTTTCTTCTTTTGAAGAGTATATGTTTCGTACTTTTTTTCAAATATTTCTTCTTCTTTTTTTCTTTTTTTTTCTTTCTTTTTTTAAAATCATTTTTGGTATGGTTTTTGTAATTGAAAAGACTACAAAAAACGTTACTACAATAGTTGTAAATTAAGTGAAAAAAAAACCTTTACCTTAAAATTTAAGTCACAACATTTTACTTTTGTTAACAGCCATGGTTATATTATGCTTTGTGTGATAACCTGACACGGTTAGATGTATAGCAGACTCTAAGACGGCTAATTTATATATAACAGTTTGTTCATCTACGTTTTTTTTCATCAATTTTATTTTTCATTGCAGCCGTCGGTACTGCGTTTGCAGTTCTAAGTGACTCATCTAAACGGAAGAGGTATGACACTTACGGTCCGGAAATGGAAGCGCCGTCACGGCGAATGAATCGTGACCACGATTACTCACACGGCTTTGAAGGTATTGTTTTAGCAGTTAGCAGACCTTTATTACTTACATGTATCTAACTGACTTATTACATAGTTTGCATATTGCAACTGAACCTGTCACAAGGACTGTTTCAGCTAATTACAATTTTTTTTTACAAAGTGGCTAATAAAAAATTATTTGGCTAATAAAATATTCTTTAAATAATCTATTTTTAAAAATAATCTTCAAGGAATTATTCTTTAGGATTTTCTTCTTTCTCTGTGTAAAAATAAATCCCTTCGGTATAGACCCCCGATTCCCCCCTTAATTTTAGAAGCTGTTATTCCATTAATACAAGTGTTGAATTTTCATTGATGAGTAATTCCACTGATGACTTGGTATTATTTTCACCAAATATACAATTAACGAACCCACTGAAACCTTTTGAAATAAAACTAGTAGGGCATTGTTATTGTATTAGTATTAAGATGATACTGCAAAACCCCCCAAAACAAATCGGAAACCGCTCAGTACTGTATTATAATCATGAAAGCTGTCCCAGCAGGTGGAACCAGCAGAATGTAGTTTAATGGTTATCCAGTCCATGAAGTTTCCTCGCTCAATATATGTGTAGTCCTTAACCATGTGTCTGACGCCATATAACCATAGATAAAATGTGTTGAGTGCATTGTTAAATAAAACATTTCTTTCCTTTCTTCAATTTTTATTCACCCATATGACAGATTTGAAAACATGTTCTTCAGTTGTGTTCTTTTGCTTACATGTAATGCAGATGGTCCGTAGAAAATGAAAAACTACATGTAGTTATAAAATCACAGATAAATTCTAATTTTTTCTGCAACTGATTTTGTTGATGCATGTACAAAAGAGATCAGTCAAATATATGTTAAATTTATATTGAAAAAAACAACCTGTTTAGTCTCAATACACTTTGTAATATCATCAGTGTTTGTTAAATGATTGAGAAAGTCACTAGCCTCACAGAAGCTTTGTATAGTGCCCTATTTATTATAGTACCGTATTTTCCAGCTTATTACACGCACTGGTGCATAAACCGCACCCGTTGTTTTTAGACCGAGTTCTGACCTTTGTTCGTACATAAACCGCACCTTTAAATAAGCCGCAGTTAAAATAAAGCCCTATTTATTATAGTACGGTAATACAGTTGATAATTTCCACTAGCCCAGGCCAAAAATGCATTAGCTGGGACTAAAAGGCTAGTGGATTTTTCAATCACTGTTTAAATATTTTTGAAATAGATTAATCATAACTGATTTAAAGAAATGTTTGCATGGAAGTGTCAAAGTATTGCATCATTAAATTGTTTCTGTTTTTAGGTGATATTTCACCAGAGGAATTGTTCAACATGTTCTTTGGTGGTGGCTTTCCTTCAAGTAAGTGATTTTTACCATTTATACCTGTTTGTAGTAACATGGATTACATTTGCAATATTTGAAATCTCTAATGTGCCAATTTGAAAGAATAATTATATCTATTTTAGTTCTATTTCAAGAATTTGATAAAATACTTAAACAAGTTTGGGCATGATTTATTCAATTTTCCCAAGGAAATTTTCTAAAATGGTTAAACTTTTTGATAATTGCAGATGGAACTACGAGATATCACCAGCGCACCCATCAGACACATCATTTCTCTAGAGATTCACAGCCAGAGGTGAAGTTTATTTTAGTCTTTGATGCACATCTCAGTTTTAAGTTGATGCCATAATGTCTTGATTTAAATCAGGGCAGGATGTATCTCTAATGTAGAGCTCTTGCTTGAGGTGTAATACATCATAAAATCTGTAGTTTCCCACAGTCCACTCATTGGGGGTTTTGTCTCGAACCGGTGCCACACAAATGTCATATTAAAGGCATATATTTGATAGCGACCTGCAAAAAGTAATTCATTTCTTAGACCTGGCAGGTGAAATAAAAATGCACCTGATTAAAACCACAAAAAATCTGGTCATTTTGCAACAGTGATGTATGTACAATTATCTCATTCTGCTATTTAGCTTGTGATTCTGTTATATTAATAATTCCATAAGGCTCTAAAAGACTCCTACTTTTTCACACCATATCCCAATCAATATCTCTCTCTCTCTCTCTCTCTCTCTCTCTCTCTCTCTCTCTCTCTCTCTCTCTCTCTCTCTCTCTCCCCCTCCCCCTCTCCCTCCCCCTCTCCCTCTCCCTCCACACACTTGGATGATTGCTATCAAATAACCATAGCATAAAGTATTATATATTGAGGTATTTTTAGATAAACATCATTTCTTTATTTTAGTGGTCTGTTCACTAAGTAAACAGCATAAGTAGCAACAAATTTGCATTTATTTTTCTCAAAACAAACAGGATTTGCTACACATTTTAAAACAAAATCTACATCATTTCTAACAAAAACTGAGATTAGACTCCAATCTGTAATGATGTCATATACACATGCAGTTTGTGAGGTATTGCTATTATGTTAAAGTCTTAATATGTGAGAGACTTCAGACTCAAATCTTTAATGACATGAATACCAACTTGTGTTTGTTGTTGAAGACATTGTGGAAGACTTGTCTAGACTTGAATTTTTTTAAAGTATGAGTTAGGTATTATGTTTATTAAAAACAAAAGACAGTGACTCACAATATATCCATTCATGATTTTATTTTTAAATTCTTATGTCTTTATTTAATATTTCAGAGTGGTTACACTTTGTTCCTGCAGTTGACGCCAATCCTCCTCCTTGTCCTGTTATCTTTACTCAGCAGTATGTTTGTTAGTGATCCGATATTCAGTCTACAGAGAACGAGGTAAGTGGCTTTAACGAATTCAGTTTATGACTCCATATCTGAAATGTTGGTGAGCCCATTGGTGGTTCTCACCAGTGCTCTACAACTGGTGTAACAAAGGCTGTGGTATGTACTGTCTTGTCTGTGGGATATAACAGATCCTTGTAAAACACAGATAATGAGAGGAAACACACTGCCACCAATGCATATAACCGTAGTTTAAATGTGTTAAGTGCATTGTTAACTAAAACATTCCTTCTGTATCAGAAAATGTGAATATCGTATCAAAACACATCAGTTTGTTTATTACAGTATCACATAATCAGGGTTGGGAATTGGTGAACTGTAAAAAAGAGGAAATCAAAGTTTAATGTAACTTCTGTTTTTGTTGCAGCAAATATTCAGTGGAACGCAAAACGTATAACCTAAAAATCCCCTATTATGTGAAAGAAGATTTTCGACCTGAGTATAAAGGAGAACTGCGAAGGATAGACAGAATGGTGGAGGAGGAATATACTTCAAATCTTAGGGCAAATTGTTGGAGAGAAAGAAGTTATAGTAAGTATACTTATGAACAGTGAAGTCTGGTCAAAGCAGCACACTGAATTGTCAGTTAAATAAGTATTATATAAACAAGAAAAAGCTACATTTAAGTTTCAGTTATTATTTATGATTTTGAACAAAATGTTATGACATAATCAAAGAGTTATGTCTGCAGTAAGCTAAACATTTTATTACATGAGCCCATGTGATCGTGAAGAAGAAAACATGTAATTTTTCTTGATTTAGCAGTCAAAAATCATAGTGCTAGGAGTTATAAGGCTTGTTTTTTGGCTAATAAAGGATTATAAGTAAAATGTCTTTACATTTAATGTTGGATCATGAGGTAATTCTGTGATTAGGATAAAAACACTGATTTTTTACGTACACTTGTTTTACTGAAACTTGTTAATTTGTGTGTTAAACTTTGGGGGTAAATTCTCAACATAGCATTTTCCCTAGCTTATTTTAGCATGGTGCAGCACCATACCTCAATAGTCTAGCGCCATTTTGCCTTTTTTCAGCACCATGCTGCCCTGGGATTTAAACAAGCCTTTTTCAATAATTAATTCTAAAATTGCCTTTATAAAACACTCAGAAAATGTATTATTAATTAATAAAATATCCCTGTTATATATTTTGTCATTCACATTAATTACATTTATTTTTATATCTATTAATTTTTTGTTTTTAATAAAAAAAAAAGTGCCCTGAAAATGGTTAAAATGTCCCATAAGTGTTTAATCTACCATGCCTTGTCCAATGTTTGGGGGAAACAATACAACAGTATATAACTTCAGGTACCTTTTTAATTAGTAATCATTTTATTATTAAATACTGTAATATATAAGAAAGTGTTTGTTTTATTTGCAGAAGAAAATATGTTATGGAAAGCTAGGAATTACGGTGATGCCAAGTTATATCAACGTGCACAAGACTTAGGAACGCCATCCTGTGATCAATTACACCGCATGTATTCATGATAAGATCTGAATGTTCCAATCAGCCCTGCACCAGGACACGCCCCATCACATTCACGGAAACGCCTCAACCGACAAATACTGTGACACATGCATAAAAACAACCATTGAGAAATATTAAAATCATGTATACATGTGGTTTGGTCATAACATCTGATGTGGTTTAGTATCAGATAATCTAGAACATTACAATTAAGCTATTATTAATATTAAGGGTAATGGCTTGAATTTCAGTTAGCAGTGGCATCTTTGTTTAATGGCTAACCTTGTCACCTTGTGGATGTGTAAATTCCAAAGGTCATGCTTAATTCTGTGTATCTATGTATTAACATTAATTTAAAAAAATAAAATAAAAAGCATGTGTGTTAAAAACACAAATTAATTCTGTAAGATAGACATGATTTTTCTCATTATTTACCATATTATTTAATTAAAAAATCTTTGTTGAAAGAAAACTTCTTTTTTTTTTTTATCAGAAACAATAAATGAGAGTAAGTAATCATGTTTTGAAACAGTTATTAAATTAAATTTTTTAATGATATCCAGGATTGTGTTGTTATTATTGAAAATGGTAAGAAAGATGCTCAGATGTTTTTGTATAAAGACATTCCATGAACAAGGGCTGCACATTATGAATCTGGAAAAGTTCCAAACTTGTGTAGCTTACGTATTCACTCTTTGATCAAATCTGAATTACATATTTTAAATAACTCTGATTTATAACAATTTTAATGTTATTTTTGGTTTACTGCATAAAGTGGTGGTAAAGTACATAAAGTGGTAGTAAAGTGCATAAAGTGGTAGTAAAGTGCATAAAGTGGTAGTAAAGTACATAAACTGGTAGTAAAGTACATAAAGTGGTAATAAAGTGGTAGTAAAGTACATAAAGTGGTAATAAAGTGGTAGTAAAGTACATAAAGTGGTAGTAAAGTACATAAAGTGGTAGTAAAGTACATAAAGTGGTAATAAAGTGGTAGTAAAGTACATAAAGTGGTAGTAAAGTACATAAAGTGGTAGTACAGTACATAAAGTGGTAATAAAGTGGTAGTAAAGTACATAAAGTGGTAGTAAAGTACATAAAGTGGTAGTAAAGTACATAAAGTAGTAAACCAAAAATAACATTAAAATTTGGCGAAATGTTTTGCACACCCAGAGCTAGCCTGTCATTGAACTGATATAAAATTTTAGTGACAAAATCAGTTTATTTAGAATGAAATTTATATTTGGATGATCTATGTGAGTTAATATATAAATGAGTTATTGTTACAATTACTATTAACAGTTTAGCTTAATAGACTTAAGTAACAAAAACAAATCTATATTAATAAAGAAATGTTTGCATGAGAATGAACACTTAAAAAACCAAACGCCCATCGCCCATCAATCCAGACTTCAGTGCATAAACCAATTGAACAATGACAAATAATTTTATTCCTTTTTTTTTTAAAAACCCTTAATTTTAGAATTAAACAATAGTTAATCTCTTTTATGTTAATATTTTTTAAAATGCAAGGTAGTGATCTTACAGGACTCTATTAATGCCCTGGTGCATGGTTGCCTGTGTCCCATCAGATGTTGTTTAAACGTTGTGATATTCACAGTTGTAAATATCTCCATTTCTCTACTAAAGATTGTTATGTATTTACTGTATAGTATAAATATTCTTTGATTTATGCTCGTGGTTTGCAATATTTAAACTGATTAATAATGTTTTTTTACCAGTATGTTTGAAAGCAGGTTCATCCATACAGAAAATGGTACAGGTTACAAATATGTCCTGCTATGTCCATTTCAGATGTAATATATTCATAATATTATTAGTAAATTGTTAATGACAAAACCATTATAGCTCTGTATTTTGCGAGAAATGTCCTGGCTGTCAGGGTTGTTATTTTTAAACTATTGATGTTTGGTTTGGGCAGCCATGGAACAAGAATTGCACATTGATCATATAGACAAATTTACGCAGCCTGTTTTTCTAAAACACTGTTTAAACATTATAATTGTTAAACAGTGTTTAATTATTATAATATATGTTGTTACATGTGTGTAAGTAATAAAACAGGCTTTGTAAATTTAGACAGATATGTATGTACTAATTTTTTTTTTTTTTTTTTTTTAATTCTAGAAATAATAAGATATATTTTTTTTTTTAAATATTCACAAAAAGAAGAGCAGAATTAAAAAAAAAACTATTAAGTAGATTAGAAAATTAATTTATTAAATAAAACAAATCACCACTTTTATTAGAATATAGGCACATTTCAAGTAGTTGTGCCAAACTTATTACTTAACTGATTTTAATAAACTTTCACATACTTTTCACATCATCTTTTAAAACATTTTTCTATTTTAAATAAATTAGCATGTAAATTGCATAATTAATTAATGTGGGATATTCCAGAGAAAACAATTGATGTAAGTATGAGACCTGAGTACATGTAGTAATTTATTTAATTTCTATTGGATGTGGTTGGGAAGTGAACTAATAAGGGTTTTAAATGGTATAGTCCATTTAAAAAAAAAAAAAATGTTATTCCAGTTGGTATGGGTTTAAAGCTTAATAATGTTATGTGACTTTTAATTTTATTCATTGTATTATTACAAGCTAATTCATTGGTTCCTTTTTGACTCCGATGGACTAGGTATATTTAAAACATGCCTTCTCATTCTCACAAACATTTGTACTAGAATATCCCTAATTAATATGTATATATCTGTACATATGTTGTAGCAAGAAATTGGCAAGTCATATATTTGGGTGTAAATCATGATTAAAATGTTTTTCTTTTGGTCATGATTAGTGTGCATATGAAGAACAATAATTGAATAAATGAAGTTATGGAAAATCTGGAAATAACCACATGGAGGAAGAATTAAATTTGTTCAAATCTTGACTTGAACCGTTGGGTACCACCCTCACGTGATCATTTGTGGAATAGTCCTTGGTGTACTTGTTCAATCAGAAGTGTCTTGTTTGTGCGATCTACTTGTATCTTTTACCGAGTGTGCTCTAAGTGTGTTTTTCACTGATGTCTATCACTAAATTTACACTACATGGGGGCTTCTAGAAATTTTATTAACTTTTTTACTAAGGTCGACGACAGTCACTTTTCGCACCCTTGTTTTGGGTTCGTACACAATAAATATAACATATCTTACCGTAATCTCACTTGAAATCCATATTTCGTAAAAGGTACAATTTTTTAATCACAAGATTTTCTTCAAACACATTCAGATGCATTAGTAATGTGCAAACAACATTTTCAGTAGCAAGTTTGCATTGGAATTTTTCCAGCATTCTTAAAACGGAAACGTCATGTACCCAGTATATGGTTATTGTAAGGCGATTCAAAGTGATGTCATTGGAATACTGACGTCATTCAAATTCAAAATTAGCAGTATTATTACAATGCTTCGCCACATTAAAATAAAAACTGGTCTACTAACCTTGACCCCTGTCAAATTTGTATAACAAGCGGACGTTGTTTACAGATTGGTATTTTGTTATTTTTCATAATTCTGGACGAAATATTAATTTTAAGTTTCAAAAGATGAAAGAAATAAAAAGTACCTTTTATCAAATATATCGTATCAAAAAATTACCGTTGCATATGTTTTATTTACTATGTACGAAGCCAAAACAAGGGTGTGAAAAGTGACTTGTCGTCGACCGTAATTGCTATTTTCAAAATTCTGCCCATTTTTAACTCTACCCTCCTCCTCCCCCCATCCAGAGTTGGTAACAATCAGATATGTCACCTAAAGAGGGAGATACATCTTAAAACACTAAAATTGGGGGCTTGGGGCGAGGGCAACATTTGACCAAAAAAAATTCACTAGCCGTCGGGCATGGCAATAGTACTAATGTACTAGCCCAACATTGAATATCACTAGCCATGGGAGTGGGGCTACCATAATCAAGAAGCCCTGCTACATACTGAAGCAAATGTTGCCGGCCAACATGTATTGCATTTCCCCAGCATTTCAATTTAATATCAGTGAAAATGTTGTTTTGTATGATTGGTCATTGGACAATGGTGCAAGTAAGCTCCAAATCTGTTACCCGTTCTTATCATAGTTCACAAGCAGAGACAATTTGTCATCACTCATTGTTCAAATCTCACTACAAACATATTTATACTATTTGATTTATGGTTCAAATTACTTGTAAGCATTCTACAATTTTGTTTTGTTTTTAAATTTCTATATTAATCTTAAAATATGAACCACCTTTAAATGGGCATTTTATGACCTTGAAATATGAAGTATTGTTTTGCTCATAGAATTTCCTTAAGGGGACTAAAGTTAAATGTTTTATTAATATTGTTTGAAAAGAAATAGTATTAAATAGTATTAACAATAGGGTACAATGTCTGCACTTCATTCATAGATAATAAATGTGTTTTGTTAAAAAAAAAAAGACGAGTATTTGGGTCATTTTTATTTAATGCAGTGCAGTTCTTTTAGTCATTTCATGTTCACTTACTAGTTCATGTTGAAAATTAAAGTGAATCTTTTCAACTAAGATTTGTTATAGCAGATAATCATCATTTTGATTTGTGGGATGCAATGCATATTTAGGGTTTTAAACTGAAAAGTGAAACCAATTACGGGTGAAACTATACTAGTCATTGGCCAGCATAAAATTTTATCTTATTTTTTCAAAAATATTTTTAAAATTGGAGGCAGTGATAGGTATGAAAAGTAGGTTACAGAGTGGAATAAAGCATTTCAGATTGCATGTACATGAGCCTTTTACTCTCAGCTTGTTTGGTTGCTGGTAGAAAGTGTAAGGCAAATGCATAAAAAATCCAAGATTCTTTGACTAAACATTTTTTTCTCTCCCTAAGCACAGCACCTGCCTAAAAACTGCATGGTGCACATGAAACTCCTTTTTTATGTTAACACTTTTCATGTTTGATTAGGGTATAAATGTATTTTTAATCTGGCTTCGGATAACCACACCACCAAAACGTAAATTGAGCATTCTGGACTGTGGTCTAGCCCTGCTATGTCTGAATGATAGCATATCCATGAGACAATTAGTGAGATGACAGCAAGTGAGCCATTCCTTTATCCGTTAACTGCAAGTGCATTTTTATACCACTGGCACAGTGAATGGCTACCCCTCTCATATGCAGTATCCATGTGGCCTGTAAATTGCTGTGACTAGTATACAAAGCTGAACACAATTGTGTGTAAAGTTAAAACTAATGTATTAATGTCCATACGTTAGTATTAATGTCATGTACTTCATTAGTAAACTGAATGAAATAATAGTCTAATAAACAGAAAAATAAACTTGCTTGTTCATGTCCATGCATTTTGTGCCTTGTCGTTTAGGCAATGTAAACTGTATACAAGAAACTACCATATTTTGAAATAATCCAATTGCTTATTCAGTACACATACATGTATTTATTATATTAAAATTTCAGCCTTGTGTTTGGCCAAAATGCACAATATTTTTGTCCGGTTAATTATTAATGTTGTACTAAATATACCAAGACAAGAAAGTTTAGCAATTTGATACTACTGCATAGTACAAGCTACATTCAATGACGTGACAGTTACGTGTTTTATTTTGTATTGAACATTTCCTGTTACTTACACAGACAGACCATCTATCAATTAAATCCAATGTCTGATTTCACTTTTAAAGGGGGGTAGAACATAGCTCAGTAGTACAGCGCTGTCTTGATGCACGGTCGGTCTGGGATCGATCCCTGTCGCTGGGCCCATTGGGCTATTTCTCGTTCCAGCCAGTATACCATGACTGGTATATCAAATGCCGTGGTATGTGCTATCCTGTCTATGGGATGGTGTATATAAACGGTCCCTTGCTGTCTAATCGAAAAAGAGTAGCCCATGAAATAGCGACAGTGGGTTTCCTCTCTCAATATCGGTGTATTCCGTAACCATATGTCTGACACCATATAACGATAAATAAAATGTGTTGAGTGCGTAGTTAAATAAAACATTTCCATCACTTTTAAAGTCATGATTTTTAAAATTATTTAAGCACATTTGCTAAACTTTTTTGCCTTGGTATAGTTTAATGTATACAAGGTTTTCTTTATTAACCTAGTAAAATGCATGTAAAATAAGTGCAGAAACATCCTTCTATAGCAGTCAGCTGAATATGTATGAGGATCCAGTCACTGGTAGCAGTAATTAATAAATGATGGAAGTGCATTGTGTGAGGCTCGACAAACCAACCCATATATATCCAACTGACCGACTAGTTTCAACTACTTGGTCAATTTTGGCCTAGTATTCATTTACCTTAAATTTATTAATCCGTAGCAACATTATTTGGTGTTTGCTACAGACATTGCAGACAAGTGTATTGTATCTTACATAGCTTGTTTTTTTATTTATTATAATTTGTGTTGTGTTTATTTCTAGTAGTATTATTTGCAATCCGACATTAAAAAGGTTTTAAAAATGTTTGTGTATTTTGTTGTTTTCTGCAGAAAAGTATTAAATGCTTTAATAATATTATATTCTTCAGGCTAGTTAGAACACGCCTGAATGTTGATTAACAAGTATGTTAATATCCAGACCTCACTGTGAACAGACCGGCCTCAGTGGCGTCATGGTTAGGTCATTAGTCTACAGGCTGGTAGGTACTGGGTTCGGATCCTAGTCGAGGCATGGGATTTTTAATCCAGATACCGACTCCAAACCCTGAGTGAGTGCTCCGCAAGGCTCAATGGGTAGGTGTAAACCACTTCACCGACCAGTGATCCATAACTGGTTCAACAAAGGCCATGGTTTGTGCTATCCTGCCTGTGGGAAGTGCAAATAAAAGATCCCTTGTTGCTAATCGGAAAGAGTAGCCCATGTAGTGGCGACAGCAGGTTTCCTCTCAAAATCTGTGTGGTCTGATGCCATATAACTAAATAAAATGTGTTGAGTGCATCGTTAAAACATTTCTTTCTTTCTTTCACTGTGAACAAAATTGAGGGGAATGATCAATTACTCCCCTAACTTAAGACTTTGGGGAGCCAGTTGTGATATTACCATATTGATACAATATAGATTCATATGCTACGAGGAGTTAAAAATTACTCCCCAGGAACAAGTCTCAACTAATCAATATATAGAGGATATTTCATGTTTTTGTCAAATATGATTTATATCTCATCGAGTGAAGTTTGCAATTATATCTCAGGGGTTGCACTTGCGTGATATGATTGCAAACTTCACGAGATGAGATCTAAATCATATTTAACAAAAAACATTAAATTTTCTATTTATTATATAACTTTTGGCAATTTACCTTTATTTTTAAAATGCCAACAGCAAAATAGTTCCGGCTTTCTTACAGTGAAGATAACACTTTCTACAGTGACAATAACACATTTTAGAGTGAAATAGTGAAATTTTCACTCTAAAATGTGTTATCGTCACCGAGTGACAGATAACACTTATTTCACCGATATTTTAAGATATTTCACTAAATCTTATATAATAAGGATCTATTACCTACCATAGTCATGCTAGTTTCGTACATCCTTAATAAAACATTAAGAAAACAAGCATTCTGAGAGTACTGGTAAATTTAAAAGCAATACATGTCCCCTACCAAGCCGTACAAATTTTCTTATCTCCAAAATTCAAGGACTATAATTGTGAAAATGGGTAAATCGCCAAGAAATTCGAACTTTATTTGTGACATAAGATGACAAAGCTATACACAAAATTTCAGTTCAATATTTTGAGGCATTGCCAAAAACGGATCTGGAATTATTATTTTTCTTAATCTCCAAAGTTCAAAAATGGGTAAATCGACATGAAAGTCAAATTTGATCTGTAACAATGTGATTTCAGCTCATTATCTTAAGACATTGCACACACACACACACACAAAAAGAGAGTTGAAAACACATTTTCGTATTTCCTACCGTAAGTTAAAGGGCCATAATTGTCAAAAATGGGTAAATCGCTATGAAAGTCAAACGATCTGTATTAATACGAGATAAACTTATGCACAAAATTTCAGCTCAATATCTCACGGCATTGTGAAAAAACACACCAGAAAAACTATAATTGGGACAGACGGACGGACAAGAGAGATGAAATCTATAGTCACACCAGGTTATATAACTGAGCTTCAAATATGCTAATTAACACAGCCATATCTGTGTGGAACTATGTTGGTCAAAAAGTATGTTCGAACTGCAACTTAAGTTCCCATTTTCTTTGACATTAAGGTTGAAGTGTTGTAGTATTTATATCTGTGCTACAATTTCAATCTGTTTCGACCCTTTCTGTCAGTTTCCTCCGACTCTGTCTTCTGAGCTGTCAACACCATCACCTACCTGTCTCAACTTCCTCCATGGGTGCAGTCTCTGTGTATTTCCCTGCACCCACCTGGCATCCTTATCCTCTGCCGCTAATAAAGCTAGTCTGACCCACAGCACTAACGACCGCCGGTAGTAGGGGTGCATTGTAGGTGGTTATAAGTGCCTCTTAACAATGCCAGAAGTAACTACTAAATACTCCCCGAAGTGGTCAGACTAAGCCCACAGCTAACAGCTGATGGGGAATGGCAGGTGTGTGGCACAGATAGCCACAAGAGACAAGTACCTGTCGCGGTTGGAGAGACAATGACTGGGATGTGGAGGTGAACAGCAAAAGAAGTTAAAAGATAGGAGTTGCCAGATCGGGAAGAAATGAGATTGAATTCAAAGGAGAAAAAGGAAAAGGGGGCAGTGGGATAAAAAAAAAAATATATATATATATATATATATATTTGTGCAGCTGTAGTGTATATATTCACTAAATGGTGGCATGTGGCAGTTGTAGCAATGTTACCATTGTCATCGATGGGATTCAATTTGGTGGTAATTCTCCCTCCAGAGTGGTAATTCAACACTATAACACAATAATACAACAACTTCAGTGGATTACAACAGTACAGGTGTCCTTAATATTTATTTAAAAAAAAATTTGCAACACCTTTATCAAGTTTTAAATTATTTCTTTTTATTCACAGATTCCATTACATGTAGTCTGCCCATGCCGTGGTGGAACAGTGGGATGTGGTTAATAAAACCCACAAATTGTTTTACATTTTTGTGTGTGTTTTAAAAATGGTCTTTGCCACACACACACATATCAGATCCATATGACCGATATCTGAAATAGGGGGAAGAGGGCACAAACAATTTCTAGTGGAGGGGGTCACAGCCTTTAATGGGGGGTGGGGTGGGGGGAGGAGTCACAACATATATTTTTACCATTTATTTATACAGAGTAGCAAATTGTTTTTAAAAAGTACATTTTCATCCTCATGTTGGGGGATGGGGGCAGAGCCCTCCCCTGGTATCTATGGGCCTGTGCGCGCTCACACATATACATATTCATACCCATTCAGTTCATTCAAGGTTACACCACAACTGGGTTTTTTATTAGCATGTTCTCGAGGCAGTAACCTCATGGCTTCACAAAGATAATTCTGTTGAAGATGCCTTGAATTATAAATATTTGCTTCATGTATAGGAAAAAAGACATCTTTGTGCTGTTATTTTATTTTAAATGTGTACTGCCATGATGCCATCAAGTGATAACCTAAAGAGGAATAAATGTCTATTTTGATTTGTCAAAATCTTGAACAGCTTAACCTCCATTAAAAATAAATTAAAAGAATAAAATTATTCATGACTACAACAGCAACAACATAGCAATTCTAATATATACATCAAGTATAAAAACAATACTTTCTTCTCTTGATGAATATTTCTTCTGAATGGTAAACTAGAATGTTCAATGTTCACAAAAGTGACACAATTTGAGTCAACACCTCATCATAGACTGTAATTCACCATGATTACCAAGAACCTACATAATCAGTTGTATTCTGAGTTTTGCCATATCTTCATCCATATCCATAAATACATCGTACGACTCGCAATTATTCCATATCTTCTTCAATATCCATGAATACATAGTACGACTCGCGATTATTCCATATCTACATCCATATCCATGAATACATCGTACGACTCTCGATTATCCCATATCTACATCCATATCCATCAATATATCGTACGACTCATGATTATTCCATATCTACATCCATATCCATCAATATATCGTACGACTCGTGATTATTCCATATCTTCATCAATATCCATGAATACATCGTACGACTCACGATTACAGTTTCCATCTGTAGTGAACACATATTTGTGAAATGTTCCGTCAACGCAGGCAGCTGCAAAATATTAACCTTATAAATGAATGATGACAGTAATTTGATATAAATGAAATCTCCAAAAAACGTAAGCAAAACAAATTTGTTAAGAATCATATTTAAGTAAAATAATTAAGGTTACAGTTAAGATGGGTCATTAAGCTCCCACATTAGTACTGTTATAACTGCCAAATATACAGACAGTAAAATAGTAAAAGGACCTACTCAATTTGTTTCAGGAAGGTTGACGAATTAACAACTAATATGTATTTGACTTAACAAAAGATTGCCAATCAAAAGGTCAATCCATGAAAACAAAACTGACCAGATCATTTTAACTGTCTGATATAATATGAATTAAAATTAAGTACATGTACATTTGTATTAGATGCAGGAGGAAATAATAGGTTTCTCTACAGGACAATTGTGCTCCAAAGACCTACCTATAACAGAATGTCCATTTTCAAAGGCACAGATACAAGCACACTCGGCTGCTACTGTGAAACTGGCCAGACCCCACTGAGACTCGACATAGGGTCCTAGGAATCCCATCTTCTTAAACCTGCAAATAATATGTACTAATACTGAATTTACAATTATTTAGTAAATAATACTACAATAGATTAACATAGAGATTCAATGTATTTTGTTACTTTAAATATTTTAAGAAGAAAAAACAAGAGTTAATCCTCTTTGCAAAAAAACAACACAAAAACAAAGAAAGACTTTCTAGGAAAACATTATGTTATTTTATGTTAAAAGTGTTCATTTAGAATAATGAACATTTACATAATTGTATAAAACCCTTCTACTCACGTAGATGTCCTGTTCAGCTTGGTGTCTTTGACAGCAAAGATGTGAATGGTTCCTTTGTCACTAGAAGCACACAAGAAAGCAGAGTCTGGGCTGAAGGAGATGCTGCAACAAAGAAATCTCACAATAAATGAATGTTATTAGATCGTCTGTTCCAAAATATAAAATTCTTGCATTCTCAGCAGACAATAAATTGGCTGGTATTCAAATGGTACCTCTCACTTCATTCATGAAACAACCCTGCCTCCAGTCACCTTACGGTTACCTAATTCCTGAACAGTCCCATATTCTCATTATTTTGAAGGCCAAACCAGTTCTTCATGTTGGAAAATATCAGACAAGTGACAAATCACTCACCTCATAAGCCCCAGGCGAGTGATTTGCATTCCATAGGACAAATATTGACTAAAGCTTGCACATACTGACAAAACAAAGTTTTGAATCTAGAACACATTAAGCAATCACTGAGGCTGGCTGAGGTTAAAGTAGCTTCTTTTCAAACAACCGTCGGGAGGTGTGCTGTTACAATATATTTTAGGTTGATGATAAAAAAAAAAAATCCGAGATTAAATACGGTGTGCTTTGGCGCGCAGGTGTGATTGCACATCTTAGGCATGAAGGACTGTTGAACAATTTTCTGTTTGAACAAAGCACAGTGTGAAGACTAGTTCAGAGCATTTTGGAAGTTGTAGCATGTAGATAATATATATAAAACACAAGCTACTTACCAGTATAGCAGAGCTGGATCAGCACCCCGTCGTAACTCTACAACCAACTTCTTTGTTGTCAGATCAAACACACGAATCAGGGTGCCCTGCAGACATCAAACAAATGTAGAAACTATAGATCTACGTCATTCTACTGTTAAAATGAAATACATAATATTAAGTGTTAATAAAAATATCTAAGTATTAAGTTTAATTTCGTTTTTTATTTTTGCAACTTAGTAACTTTCAAAACAATACTTTTAAATAACAATTTAAGTTTTAATAATATAATTCAGACCAGAATAATATACAGTGAAACCCCTCAACACCGGACCCCCTCTAAACCGGAATCCCCTCAAAACCGGACGTTTTCCGCGGTTCCGTGATTTACACATCTTTTAACACTATACATGTATTTTACCCCTCTAAACCGGAAACCCCTCTAAACTGAACACCGGACAAACAATTCAGGTCCCAATGTGTCAACTTAGTGTAAATCCTACCCCTGAAAACCGGACGATCAAACCGATACCAATCAATATGGCGCCCACCTGTCTGTGAACACCGATGGCTAGTGCAATATGCGCATGCTCGAGATCGCTGTTATCAGTGTAATCACCGCTGCATACAGTACAGGTACCGCTCAGCAGGCAAGATTAGCAAGTTGACAATAAACAATTAAAAGGACTGATCGCAAGCTTTGGTATGGAGTTAACTACTTACTGTAAACACATTGATTGTGTTGTAATTATGGTTAACATTAGCGGAGTTCGGGTTTGGGTTAGATGTCTTTATTAAGTTACGAGTGTGTTTTAAGGTCTTAAATGTGATCCTTCACAAACATGTCTCATGATTTGCTTCAAAGATTGACACAAATAACAGGGAATTTAATTTGCTGCCTTCCTATTCTGTGAATGAGTTTTTTAAATGTTTGTTTAGCGAAATAAAGAGTAAGCAAAAGTATATGTTGGCTTTGCGTAGTTGAATAGATGTTACTAGTGTTTCATTTTCATGTCAATTTTCAACCCCTGAAAACCGGACACCTCTGAAAACCGGACATTTTACTTGGTCCCATGGATGTCCGGTATTGAGGGGTTTCACTGTACATTAAAAAAACAACCATACATAATAAGATATTCACTGATTCATTGTCAGGGGCGGTGCATGGCTGTACCACCTTTTATTTTATTTTATTTTTTGGGGGGGAGGGGTGTGTGTGTGTGTGGTTGGTTATATATGATGTATCTCTGAAAATGTCCTTCACTGGTGAATTTGAAAGGAGAGTCTAACAACCTCAAGCCGTACTGCTATTTTTTACACTGTGCCGCCCCTGATTGTAATAGAAAGCATAGTAGAATTTTAAAAGATGTCCATGCCATCTGATTTGGTGGCATATTAACAAGTTCTGTTAAAGAAATGGAAAACTGATACTACATCAAGACTAAATTCTAGCTCTTGCTATAAATGAGAAATATTACACAAACTTGCCTTTCTGGATGCCGTTGCTAACAAAGTTCCTTTCTGATCCAGTGCAAGACATGCAAGCTCCCCCTGGTGAGCATTTATTGTTACTGGTGAAACTGTCAGATCAGGTTTGAGACTTTCCAGATCCTAATCCAGATAAATAATATAGTTTGGAGATAAGTAATATATCAAGTACATCAGCAAATAATAAACTGACATGAAAATATGGTTTTAAATCATATCAATTACAAAAAACACCAACAAATATTTTATTTAACAATGAACTTAACACACATTTTTATTTACAGTTATATGGCATCAGACATATGCTTAAGGACAAAACAGGTAATGAAAGTGGAAATCTGCTGCTACCATGCCACTGGCTACTCTTTTTTTTATAAGCAGCAAGGGATCTTTTATATGCTTCATCCAACAGACAGGATAGTACATACCACAACCTGTTACCCCAATTATGAAACAAAATATAGCCCAATGGGCACACTGACAGGGATCAACACTAGATTGGATGCAGATATGGCAAGCAATTTAAAACAGGGTTATGTCCCCCACACTTAAACTGAATGTTATATATTTCATGGCTATAAATATTATAGGCACAAGAACACCATTTGGGATGACCGACCTCGGTGGCATAGTGGTTAGGCCATCGGTCTACAGGCTGGTAGGTACTGGGTTCGGATCCCAGTCGAGGCATGGGATTTTTAATCCAGATACCGACTCCGAACCCCAAGTGAGTGCTCCGCAAGGCTCAATGGGTAGGTGAAAACCACTTGCACCGACCAGTGATCCATAACTGGTTCAACAAAGGCCATGGTTTGTGCTATCCTGCCTATGGGAAGCGCAAATAAAAGATCCCTTGCTGCTAATCAGAAAGAGTTGCCCACGTAATGGCGGCAGCGGGTTTCCTCTTAAAATATGTGTGGTCCTTAACCATATAACCGTAAATAAAATGTGATGAGTGCGTCATTAAATAAAACATTTCTTTCTTTCCATTTGGGATGGTAAATAATTTAATCCAGCAAGCAGACATCACCAATCATGAAAATGATAAATTATTTACAAGTATGACTTATAAAAAGATAAATCTGAATTAATTATAGATGTTATATTCCACTTACAACAATTTGTACACTTCCACATTTGGGTCCTGGAAAAACCAAAGTTCTTGCAAATGTGCTCACTTCTGTCAGACCTACAAAAATATATTTTAACACTGTTAAATTTCAACTATCATTTTATTTGTAAATCTAAATAATATAAACATACATAATGGTTGAATCCTGGAGCATACATGTGTAACTCTCATTTTAGTTATTTCTTCAAGACAAAATACATAATATTTAAAACACCAAAAACCAATCTATAAGAATATTACGAAAATACATATACTATGAATGAAAAGGCCAGAAATAATCTATGGGATAGGCCTAATATTTCTTTCATTTTTTTCCAGTACAAAATTCACACTTTCTGAAGAATGAGTCTAAACTGTCAAGATAATTAATTTTAAATATTAAATAATAATAATGTCAACCTCAATTATTTTCAGCATGCATTTATGGGTGCTTGTATACTCAATGCACCTTTGAAATTGTGGGCAAATTTTTTTTTTTTTTTTTTTTTTTTTTTTTTTCGTGAGTGGGTTCCTTTACTAAATGCAACGTTCATGTTTCATAAACCATCACGTTATTTGATTTACTTAATAATAACATCAACAAAAAGATAATGTCTACTACTTGGAAATAAATGATTAAATGTTGATCGCAGAATTCAAATTTTTTTCACACATCACAAACCTTTTGGGTTATCTCGAGTCTCAAAACCATACAGCTTTTGAGGGTTGTTAGGAAAAGAGAACACATGCACCTGGTTTCTTAAAACCACAATCAACCTGAAAAACATAAACATTTTCACTCACTGCAATTAAACATAATTTAAGATATAAATAATTTTTAAACAGCAATGCACACCCATCTTGTCCAAACACAACTATCTTTTTAAGTGTATCAGTCAGGCTGTGAAAACCACAACTAAATCCGACTTGGAAACATTGCTTTATCAGTAGGTCATCTTTATATACTGCTTAAAATACATTGATATACAAGATACTATAAAGTCACTCTTTGCAGAAAGGAAATAGTCATACATTATGTCGGGTTCTACTTGCAGTATCTACATTATTATTTTAAACCTTTTTGTGTCTGTGCTGGAATGGCGTCACTGACTGAACCTTTTCGTAATGTCAATCTTAGTGATTTCCCTAGAATATTGGCAAGGCATGGTAGACCAGACACTTTTGGGGCATTTTCACCATTTTCAGGGCACTTGTATTTCATTAAAAATACACAAAAATTAATTGAAATAAACATTAAAATAATTTATGTGCTTGCTTTAATAAATGAATGGCCAAAGATATAAAAGGCATATTTTATTAATTAATAATACCTTTTTTGGTATTTTATAAAGGCAGTTTTAGATTTAATTACTAAAAAAGGCTTGTTTAATCTCAGGACAGCATGGCGCTAATTAAGGCAAGATGGTGCTAGGCTATTGAGGCATGGTGCTGCACCATGCTAAAACAAGCTAGGGAAAACACTGATTGAAGATTGAATCTTTTAGCAGCACACAGTGTACCTTCATGTCCACAGTGTAATTAAATTGACAGCACACTGTGTGCCACTGCACTGTAAAAAGGTTAAGCGATCTTATTAGCCAACCATACATAGTTGCCTGATTGAATCTTAAAAACCAACAGACCTTTTTTCTTTTATTATTTTTTCAACTTAATACATACTGACCTATTCACTTCCAAAATGGTGTCTGTTACAAATCATTGCAAACCATTCTTTTGAATGAATTATGTAATACGCCCACACATATACCTGTCTCTTTGGACTCGGACCGCTACTACTGGCTGGGCAAATGTTATATCCATCACAACTTTCTGTGCAGGATTCCTCTGACAGTTATCCCATATTAACACTAGAAAACAACAATAAAATAAGTTATATTAACAAGCTGCATTCAAAGAAATCCTGACTGGCCATTTCATAAAATACCTGTACAAAATTCAACTAAACATGCATATGTGGTCCATTAAGCATCAACTTGCCCTGAGAGGTAAAGTAGTGCTCTTCTTATTGTCTGAACCAAATTGTTAACAACTACAAAAAATTACTCTCTTACCTTTAATTGCCATTAGATTTCCTCCAAAGTTTGTCCAGACACAAATCGCAAAAAAACCACTACAAATATACAGATTCCACACACGAGACTGCAACGATGTTGCCGATATTGTCTTTGCTGAGATTGCATAGGGAAAAATACATGCAGTTTTCTGCCGTCTGCCACGTTGCTTGTTTATGGAATACTCTTCAAGAGGGTTTAAAGCCTCCAAAGTATGTGACACAATTACTGTGAAATCGATGATCTCTAGTGGTATCATTAAAATAATAATAATAATAATAATAAAAAATAATAATAATAAGACGTCATCACGTTTGCTTTTATATCATAACATGTTATGACGTTGTTAGATTAAGTCCTATCCTTTCACCCCTATTGAAGAATATTCCATAAAAAGTCAAAATGGCAGCTGATACAAAATTACATGCTTTTTTCCCTATGCGCGCTCAGCGATGTCGATATAGGTGACATGGTTATCATCTGGTATGTGGAATCTGTGTCATTGTAATGTTTTTTTCAAGATTTGTGTCTGGACAAACTTTGGAGGAAATCTAACGGCAATTAAAGGTAGGAGAGTAATTTTTCGTAGTTGTTAACAATTTGGTTCGGACAATAGGCACTGAATGGTTCATTTGACCAATTAATCCTGTACAAGTTCCAGGTTGCATAGTACCAAAGAAGAGAGTTCCGTGTCAAAGTTCGAGGTGCACTGTCAAATATTTACAGAGTAAAAGCAGCTGTGAGTGTGATTGGTAGTAATATGTGACATTGATTATTTGTACAAATACTATTATCCATTGACAATAAATAAATACACTTTTATTTGTTATACAGTTGTTATGCAATATATATCAGAGGTTGAAACTAATGCGGGGTACCCCCAAAAATGGAACTGCAATTTTCAGCAAAAATGACGGTTGCTGTTAAAAACATTAATTAGATCTCTTAAATGTTATGTGACCCCCCCATTTTCTTGCAGGTAGATTAGATGTGAGGTGCCACACTTTTTATTGCTGTACTTCCTGGGTGTGTTGATACACTGCTTATATCAGTTTTATTAGTAAATGTTAACATTATCGGCAATAGGAATTGATTTGTTCAAGTACAACCAAATGATTTATAGAGTTAGTTCCCTTCATGTTACGTGGTTCTTAGTACACAAATGAAGTTAATGGTTCAATTTAGGTTACCTTTTATTCGTTTCAGCAGATGACAATAATATATTAATTTCATACTCAACTGATATTTGTTATTAAAATTACAATTCAGAAGTGTACCTCAAAAAGAGTATATTGTTAGAAGCAGTACACAGATTTAAAAAAATGAAGATCCCCATATCACAATGCACTTTAGTCAATTATTAGTTGATCACTGACTGGTTGGTGCAAACCAGGGCCTCTAGATTATGGTAGCCGCACTCTCATGGCTAGTGATATTCAGTGTTGGGCTAGTAAATAATTACTATTGCCATGGGCTAGTGAAATGTTTTCGGTCAAATGTTGCAGTTATGTTTATTTTGTAAATATGAATATCATAACCCCACCCCAACCCCCAATGTTAGTGTTTTTAAGTTCTATCTCCCTCTTTAGGTGACATATCTGATTATTATTATTTAGTAAAATTGTATTAACTTAAATTAAAGTAGGGCTAGTGAATTTTTAATCATGGCTAGTAAATTTTTAAAATCATGATGAATGATAACAAAATTTCCACCAATTCTGAACACTAAAGCAGCTTCATCAATATTCATATTACCGTATTCGAGGTGAGAGGTCAAGACTGAATCTCTGCACAATGCAGTTGAATGGGCATTTGGCAAAATAGTTGTTGATTCCATGAATCTATCTAGTGCCTCATCTATAGGACAGCTACTTCCAAACACACTCTTTACTGGACAATACATCCTTTTGATTGCCAAAAGGAGGACTGCCACTCCCAGAGTAGTTTACTAAATCAAATCATGCACGGAACAGAGGGAGACCACTCTATAGTCCGAAGGTTCAATAGTCCGAAGGTTCAATGGTCCGGGGTTAGGTCTATAAACCGTCGGACTACTGAACCCTCAGATTACTGAACCTAGAGTTAGGGTTAGTGTTGAACCTTCGGACTACTGAACCTTCAGACTACAGAGCTGTAACCGAACAGAGCTCATTGGAATAAATACAGCTGTGCTGACATGACTTAAGAGGTCACTGTGTGATACTTTGTTTGGTAGCTCCTACAATGTTTTATTATTGTAGTAGGGTTAGTGTTGAACCTTCGGACTACTGAACCTTCAGACTATAGAGCTGTAACCAAACAGAGCTCATTGGAATAAATACAGCTGTGCTGACATGACTTAAGAGGTCACTGTGTGATACTTTGTTTGGTAGCTACTACAATGTTTTATTATTGTAGTAGGGTTAGTGTTGAACCTTCGGACTACTGAACCTTCAGACTATAGAGCTGTAACCGAAACAGAGCTCATTGGAATAAATACAGCTGTGCTGACATGACTTAAGAGGTCACTGTGTGATACTTTGTTTGGTAGCTACTACAATGTTTTATTATTGTAGTAGGGTTAGTGTTGAACCTTCGGACTACTGAACCTTCAGACTACAGAGCTGTAACCGAACAGAGCTCATTGGAATAAATACAGCTGTGCTGACATGACTTAAGAGGTCACTGTGTGATACTTTGTTTGGTAGCTACTACAATGTTTTATTATTGTAGTAGGGTTAGTGTTGAACCTTCGGACTACTGAACCTTCAGACTATAGAGCTGTATCCAAACAGAGCTCATTGGAATAAATACAGCTGTGCTGACATGACTTAAGAGGTCACTGTGTGATACTTTGTTTGGTAGCTACTACAATGTTTTATTATTGTAGTAGGGTTAGTGTTGAACCTTCGGACTACTGAACCTTCAGACTATAGAGCTGTAACCAAACAGAGCTCATTGGAATAAATACAGCTGTGCTGACATGACTTAAGAGGTCACTGTGTGATACTTTGTTTGGTAGCTACTACAATGTTTTATTATTGTAGTAGGGTTAGTGTTGAACCTTCGGACTACTGAACTACTGAACCTTCAGACTATAGAGCTGTAACCAAACAGAGCTCATTGGAATAAATACAGCTGTGCTGACATGACTTAAGAGGTCACTGTGTGATACTTTGTTTGGTAGCTACTACAATGTTTTATTATTGTAGTAGGGTTAGTGTTGAACCTTCGGACTACTGAACCTTCAGACTACAGAGCTGTAACCAAACAGAGCTCATTGGAATAAATACAGCTGTGCTGACATGACTTAAGAGGTCACTGTGTGATACTTTGTTTGGTAGCTACTACAATGTTTTATTATTGTAGTAGGGTTAGTGTTGAACCTTCGGACTACTGAACCTTCAGACTACAGAGCTGTAACCAAACAGAGCTCATTGGAATAAATACAGCTGTGCTGACATGACTTAAGAGGTAACTGTGTGATACTTTGTTTGGTAGCTACTACAATGTTTTATTATTGTAGTAGGGTTAGTGTTGAACCTTTGGACTACTGAACCTTCAGACTATAGAGCTGTAACCAAACAGAGCTCATTGGAATAAATACAGCTGTGCTGACATGACTTAAGAGGTCACTGTGTGATACTTTGTTTGGTAGCTACTACAATGTTTTATTATTGTAGTAGGGTTAGTGTTGAACCTTCGGACTACTGAACCTTCAAACTATAGAGCTGTAACCAAACAGAGCTCATTGGAATAAATACAGCTGTGCTGACATGACTTAAGAGGTCACTGTGTGATACTTTGTTTGGTAGCTACTACAATGTTTTATTATTGTAGTAGGGTTAGTGTTGAACCTTCGGACTTTCTAAAAGGTAATGAGTCTGGATTCAAACAAAATATAATTTGTATGGTGTTAAAAGTCCTGTAAAAATATTTTCCCCATTACATAATACTTACCAGCTTTCTCGTCAAACTTGGGTGTGTTGCCGCCTCCTACTAGAGCTATCAGATTACTGCGGAACAGCATCTCTGCACTTGCCAAACTGCCAACAGAGTCCACACCTAATAGAGAAATACACACTAGAGCTATCAGATTACTGGGGAACAGCATCTCTGCACTTGCCAAACTGCCAACAGAGTCCACACCTAATAGAGAAATACACACTAGAGCTATCAAATTACTGCGGAACAGCATCTCTGCACTTGCCAAACTGCCAACAGAGTCCACACCTAATAGAGAAATACACACTTTTCAGTTCCACTTATTTACGTACTTATATCCAATTAAGGTTAAAAGGCGAGACGTAGCCCAGTGGTAAAGTGCTCGCTTGATGCGCGATCGGTTTGGGATTGATCCCCATCGGTGGGCCCATTGGGCTATTTCTTACTCTGGTCAGTGCCCCACAACTGGTATATCAAAGGCCGTGGTATGTGCTATCCTGTCTATGGGATAGTGCATACAAAAGATCCCTTGCTGCTAATCGAAAAGAGTAGCCCATGAAGTGGCGACAGTGGGTTTCCTCCCTCAATATCTGTGTGGTCCTTAACCATATGTCCTACGCTATATAACTGTAAATAAAATGTGTTGAGTGCATCATTAAATAAACCATTTCCTTCCTTCCTTCCAATTAAGGTTCAAGCACACTGTCCTTGGCACACACCTCAGCTATATGGGCTGTCTGTCCAGAACAGTGGGTTAGTTGTTAGTTATAAAGACGTTGTAATGGTCTTACACCTACCCATTGAGTCGTTAAAACTCGCTCTGGGTGGAAGCCGGTACCGGACTATGAACCCACTACCTACCAGCCTTATGTCCGATAGCTTAACCACGACACCACTGAGGCCGGTAATACATACAGATTACCTTCCACCTGAACAAAGTCTGAATTTCTTCATTCTTTGAGTACATTTAAGCTAGTAGAGTACTACAATTTTCAATGTAACTTTTATACATTTTGTGGAACATACATACATTTATATAGTCATGTTAGTGCGAACATTAATTTGAATATCTGTAAAAAAAACTACCCAAAAAAACAAGAACAACATTTTTTATGTATGTATGCATATGTTTGTCTGTCTGTATGTATTGTGTATCATATATTCATGCAAGAAAATATGCTCCATCTACCCATTCATCCCCCTATTCAAATGTTTCACAATTTGTTTTGGGGTTAATGCCCATTTTCAATAATACTAATTTCATAACCATTAGTAAATTTAACAAGCCACAACGTATATAACTTACCCAGATAGAGCTTCTGTGTGAGTGGTTCCACATTGTAAATCTTCAATCCAGAATTTGAGGCACAAGTAAAACAACCTAAAATTTAAAACAATATTTGTATAGCAATATTAAAGTTAAATAAATAGAGGATTTGTCAACAGAGTTTTTTAATTAATCCTATAACACTTCTAAAATAACATTTTAATTCAATTTGTAGTAAATCACAGTACTAAAGTCGCATCAACTGGTAATGATGTTATCACAATTAGCATAAAGTACTTTAACGTCAGACATTTTAACTAAATCTTATGAAAACATTATGCTCAGGTATATAAGTGTTGTTGGCTTGTAAACAAATGACCCATTGACAGCAATACATTATCATCTAGAGACCTTGCAAATTTGCATATACCTTTAAATATGCATACCATTATTACAAGGGTTACTTAATACACTAAATTACCACATGGGTTTATGACATAGATATCATGAATAAGTTATAGGATAAAGATAATATATGTCAGTAATCAAAATTGACAAAGATGCTCCAAATAAATGTGAGGTGCAAAATAATAATAAAATGTGATGTTTTAGGTGATGATGAAAAATACATAGATAAAATTAAAATGGAGCAATTTTGTGATTTCAAGCCAACAGACATTTCAAAGAATAGTTTCTGTTTTACTATGATATATGATAATTTGCATTATGAGGATTATTTAAAGGTATTTGTATTTAATTGCATTTATTTTGGCTCCCAGTATACATAATAGAGTACCAATCAACTAAATTGTAATAAAAAAAGTACTTTTTTTTTTAACACATTAAATGTTCCTACATAATATATTTATATGGATAAACTTAGTTTCCAGCCAGCAGACACCAAACCACTTAATACACACCCAGGGCTAGCTCTGGCACTTGCCAAATTCGGCAATTGTGAATTTAAAAAACACTTGGCAAATTTTATTTTTATTTGGCAAAATAATTTTATGAAATAATTGACATTTTGTTAGAAAATATCTGGGTTTGTGCAATTTTTAAGTTTAGTAGATAATTTGGTGAAATTGTCTGCTCACCCAGAGCTAGTCCTGACACCCCTTGTAAACCTGAATACATACTATGATCTTGATTAAACCGGAGACTGTTAATGCTTCTGGTAGACATTCTTAGGTCATCACATATACTGCAAGAATAATCTGAAAATACAAAAAAAGAGAGACATGATAAAATATTATACAGAATTAAAAAAATAAATTTAAAACCTATCTTGGCTTGAGTCTGCTGAACTAACCACCATGCTTAGGTGAACATCCTGCTATTCTGAATGTCCACTACTTCAAAACTTTGTCAGTAATGAATGTCTTAAATGTTATGTTATTGTATGGCAATTGTCCAAATATTAATTAGTTTTTGTTGTTTGTGTATATGGCTTAATTACCTCTTGGGTTATGGTCAGTGGATCAAGCTAAAATATAAGAACCACTACCAAAACGGAACCATTTTCCTCAGCAAAAATGGAACCAATGTATCGGCAAACACTGTACCATTTTAGACTGTAAAGGCATCTCAATGCATTGCCAAAAACAATACAATTTTTTTATTTAAAGGGACACTCCTGAGTTTGGTGCATTGTAAGATTTTTCTGACTAATAAAATATTTCTATGATTAAACTTACATATTAAATATATTTTCTTGTTTAGAACATCAGTGTCAGAAAAATATATTTGATATGTAATTACAATAGTTAAAAAGTCTTGGTTAGTTGATAACATCTTAAAAATTGCAGCAAACTCAGGAATGTCCCTTTAACATAACAGATTAAAGATCAATGCATAGGTTTTCCCCCTTAAAAATGTGTTGTCTATTAAATGCTGTATAATGTAAACAACACATATTTTCTGCAAACACCTGTGAATTGTATTCTGCAGATTAAAAAACCCCAATTGTTTGTTACAGTGGCAGCTTCATGATAATTGTCTGTATTTTGCCGATGTTATGCTCCTTTACATATACATATATGTACATGTACATACATTTTTTTAAAAGTCATAAATGATCAAGATAGCTGTTGTTTTATTGAAGATATTATCATTCACAACTTGCAGTGATATGGTACTGTATTAACCATATAGCCAATGGTCATGACCATCGCATGTGCAGATGTTTGGATGGCACTTTGCAGTACAGACTGTCATATGCCACAAACATTTAGTCTAAGTGTCCAAATTACTAAATGTTTGTGACATTCAACAGTCAGTGATTAATTATTGATAATTCAATGTGCTCTAGTGGTGCCATTAAACAAAACAAAGTTTAACTTTGAATCAATGAATTGATCAAGAATCTGGGTTGTTTCGCCCCAAAACTATTTCGAACACTGCATTGTTTCGCCCTTAGTCCTATTCACCGAGGGTTGGTTCGCCCTAAATCTCGTTCGTACCGAGTCATTTCACCCCCCAAAATAAATATATTTATTATAGTTTTGAAGTATTTTTTTCTTCTGTAATTATTCATTACCAAATATTAGGTAATTTTCTGTCTTTGGATATTAATGCCTTATCAGCTGTTTACTTTCTGTTAGCTGAAGCTAGGTGAAATCTACATAAGTAGTATGCAGTGTGACTGTTCATAAATTAATTATTAATGTGAATACATTGTCTGTATATGATCTAAGGCCTGTATGTATTTCGTGCATATGGTTTGAGTTAATGACATTGGAAATAAACAAAATTATATTATTTTTATTTTTATTTTTATAAACACGCAATATAGATCGCAATGTCTGACATGTAAAAATCGATGGATATAGGACAAATCAATGAATAAATGTACTTTATTAATAAAATAAAAATTAGGGCGAATTGAAACATGGGGCGAAACGACTCGGTTGGAAGTATGAATCGACTCTGCTCAAAACGACTCGGGTGAACTAGTAATAAGGGCGAAATGACCTGTTACCATTGATCAATGGGTGGGGTGAATGCCAGACAACTCGGCCCGGAGGACAACTCGGCCCAGACAACTCGGCCCACGTCGAGACAGCTCGGCCCAGAGTTCTGAGACAACCCGGCCCACCGCGAGACAACTCGGCCCGGAGTTGAACAATATTGTTGAACAAGTGTTGTTTTTTAAATTAAAGTATTCTCATAGAAATAAAAGAATGTGTTTTTTGTTTTTTGTTAAATTGATAAATTGTTGATCCATTTAGCCTTCGACGGTCTTAGAAGAGGAACACAAGTTCAAGGACTGGTGACCCTCATGGACTATGTGGACCGCACCTGGATGAGGAGCAGCGTGTGGTCTGTGAACGCCTGGTCAGTCTTCAACCAGAGTGTGAGGACCAACAACGATGTGGAGGGCTGGCATCACCGACTGAACCACTGTGCCCTTGGAACAGCCCCTCCCTTCTACAAGTTGGTTCCCATGCTCCACACTGAAGCCAGGCTGGTTCCTCTGACATGCCCGTTCGTCTCAGAGAGGAAGATGCGACGACGACAGAGGAAGGCTTTCAGGAATCTGCAGGGGAAAATATTCGAACTGTGGGGATGCTGCACAGATGGTGAAGTGTCCACTTCGAGATTCCTGTCTGCCTGTGGAAAGCTGTACGCCCCTGTTGCACACTGACTTTTATCTTTTGTTGGACGTTTTATTTCTATGTTCTTTTGGTGATTGGTGTTTTATTTATTGATTATAACTATTTATGTATATGTGTTCTGTTGGTATGTGCGTATGTATTTAATGTAATAAATGTGGGAATTTGGCAAATGATGTCTTTTGCGTTATTTTTATAGTACAATACTTCTAGAAACCCATCCGACACTATGATATGCGCCTACGACACACACAATTGTCATTCTTAATGGTGACCATATAGTTAGCGGTATCTATCAGTATAATTCATTATTATTACTACGACATGGCCAACTATCATACTTAACACGCATATAATGTGTCACAGCAGTCTATCAGTCTAATAATGGGGCTGAGTAGTCTCGGACAACTCGGCCCCGTGGCCGAGATGTCTGGACCGAGTTGTCCCCCAGTCCGAGTTGTCTGGTCCCTGGTGGGGTGCGGGCATCAGACCCAGTCTCTGCTAGGATCGATCCCCATTGGTGAGCCTATTTGGCTATTTCTCATTCCAGCCAGTGCACTATGACTAGTATATCAAAGGCTGTGGTATGTGTTATCCTCTCTATGGGATGTTGCATATATTATATAAGATCCCTTGCTGCTAATCGAAAAAGAGTAGTCCATGAAGTGGTGATAGCGGGTTTCCTCTCTCAATATCTGTATAGTGCTTAACCATATGTCTGATGCCATATAACCGTAAATAAAATGTGTTGAAAGCGTCGTTAAATAAAACATTTCCTACCTTCCTTCTAGACCCAGTCACCCTCGCCACTGTCACACTCGGACTGTCACCCAATTTCTCATTCTCTGAACGAGTTCGAGGTCGATCTTAGACATTCAATATTCACTTATCACACCGCGGTGCCCTCCTAACACCAGTTACTGAGTTAGAACTATCATTTTACCAACATTCAATAAACTATATTATTCCATTCTCAGACTTTGTTACCTTACAAAACTGCGTATTATCCTGCTGACTTCATTTCTCATGGCCCAAAATTGTTGATAAACAACTGGTGGGTATAAAAATTAAAATGTTAAAAAAGTAACGGAACGAATTAATAGTATATTAAGTACAATTAAATAAAAACGTGTCGGTAAAAAAAAATAGTATGTTAATAATAAAAATGTAATAATGGAACCGTAATAATTGTTTTTTTTTATTTTAATAAAAACATGATTTAATATTACTGCAATTATAATTATGTTCCACGACACTTGCAATGTATTCTTTTTAATGTTCCCTATATGTATCTTCCTCCCATTTCCCGGAGACCCTAAAATTAGTTTTTCTGTTGACTAGTGAATGGAGGAATAAATGAATGGATGGATGGATGAATAAATGAAGGAGAAAGGAAGGAAGGAAGAAACAGGCAAACGAGCGACATTTTGATGGCAAAGTAACTGATCAGTGATCCGATAATCGTATTAAAATCGAGGGTACAATCGTAACAATGCTATCTTATAAGAAATAATAATATAGTTTATGCCAAGGAACAAAATTCCATGCATGTATGAACACACAAACGTCATTTATAAAGCAACATAAGTGTTTATTTAGGAGAGAGAGAGAGAGAGAGAGAGAGAGAGAGAGAGAGAGAGAGAGAGAGAGAGAGAGAGAGAGAGAGAGAGAGAGAGAGAGAGAGAGAGAGAGAGAGAGAGGGGGAGGGATGGGGGAGGAGGGAGGGAGGGAAGTTTTAGCCTGATCGTTTTCAAAATATATCTTTATATAGTAATAAAAATGGTAATTATTTATATTCAGATTGGGAATGAAAAACGACATAGCCTTTAAGAGATGGCGGGGGAATGGTGCCGAATACTGAAGGCTAGAAACATAGCTGATAAAACCCTGTAAATCGACCGACTTATCGGTTACAACTAACGCCTTAGCGCCAAATAGGTGCGCCAAATCAGGGTAGGACAATACAAACGATTAAGAAGAATGGCGACATCCAAAGGAGCAAATACGTACAATCGACAAAACTGGGAAGATTCTGTAAGAAATACATACGATTTATCTGTCGTCTATAACTTATACGATGGAATATAATCCTGATATTTAAGGAAATGTTAATTGTAATGGAATTGTGGACCATTAGGTATTGACGACCCGACATTTGTCTTCAAAGTTGAATCATGTCAAAATCGAAAATGCCATTTTTTAAAGGATATTGTCAACGTCCTTAACTGCGTTATGCTTCAAATTCCGTTCACTTTGTTTTCTCGTGCACGGTTCGCGCAATCAACATCCGATTTGTTGTCATCGGCATGTCGTTCATTTATACGGTTTTTCTTCACAGTTCAGGAACATTTTTATAAACAATAAAGTTGAGAAAAGTAAGTATCTAAATACAAAACTTTACAAACCCCTAAAACCATTAATTTTACAAAGTCGTTTTTTTTTATTCCTTAAAATTACCGATATGGGGTCCACATGACTCGTAGAAGTTGACTTAAAATGGAGAAAGATGAATTAACATTCGATGCGTGTCACATGACCTCACACGTGCCAGATCAACAATGCCAAAGAATTTAATTTTTATGATTTTTAGGACCCCTGTTGTTAGAATTTGTTTTCAGTTATTATATTCGATCTGCAAAAGGTATGCTACATTTTTGTGCCTCTATTGTAGTGAATAGTATTCATAATCCTTTCATAACAGTTGTAAATAATTTTGAGTATATAAATTTTGTTAATTAAAAAAAATGATATTTTACAAACTATGCGCAGGTATGGACGTAATGCCTATCAGTATTGACATCAAGTGTGAGCGATGTGTGTTGATAAAACGCGGACCGAACCAGAACGCTTGACAAATTGAATTTTTCTTTTTAAAAAATTGAATAAATTAAGTGTTCGGCAACTGTGCATAATTAAGAAACATATATTTTTTCATGTAGTTGTCTTAAAAATAGAAAATAATGAACTGCACATGCGCATTACGATACTTTTTGCAAACGCATGCGCCTGAACACAGTTAGAAACGTCACACTTTTTCCTGTTTACTGTAGGGTGTTTCACTTTTGTTTACTAGAATGGATTTGTTTTACATCCAAATTGTAGATTTTTTTTACGTTAAATGATTAAAAAAAAAAAAAATTCACGTATCGTAGCTGAAAAATGTAGAATAATATTTCCGTAAATATCGTATTCGCTTTTTTGTTGTTAGGTGAATGCAGTTTGGGACGTCGATGGTACTCATACTGTCGGCGTCGATTACTCGATCTCGCCACAGATATAAGGCTGAGGTTCTCGGTAACGGATCGGTTTCCAGTGTTCTTACTAACCCATATTATCAGGGTGTCACGTGCTGCTCCATTTTTGACACAGCTAAAAACCAAATTTTTTTTTATACAGTTGTCTATCCACTTGTGAATATGTGTACATGGATGTGGATTTGGCTAAAATCCTTCACAATGGTATAACATAAGACTGCATCCATTTGTCCTGTGCGAAATGCAGTCTGGTGTACGACCATATACTATAATTATACTATAGCAGAGTATTATCAGTATACGAATACAGAACCGTACTGGTACCTCATACATGGACACACACACACAAAACATATCTCTGTCCGCACCATATTCACAGAAGTGGACACATGGCTTAAGACATGTATGTTACTTCAGTACTTGCAAACTTGGTAATTAACAACTTAATTACTCAAGATGATTGGCTTCTTCACAACTGGTTGTATATGGTCAACATTAAAATCACACTGAATGTCCCGCCCTCGCTGATGTAGTGGTTGAGCCTCTGGCTGGTAGCTACTGGATTCATATTCCAGTACTATCGGCTTCCAACTTCACGCACTAACAACAAAACTGGCCACTAACCCACTGTCCTGAACAGACAGCCTAAACAACTTGAGTGTGCTTGAACTTTATTTGGATACAATCATGAAAATAAGTATAAACTTGTAAACAACAACACATTGAAGGACTTGTTAATTGAGACTTTTACTG
Source organism: Gigantopelta aegis (assembly GCF_016097555.1). Lineage (NCBI taxonomy): Eukaryota > Metazoa > Mollusca > Gastropoda > Neomphalida > Peltospiridae > Gigantopelta > Gigantopelta aegis. The sequence goes on from NC_054706.1 coordinate 51,794,249, forward strand.
AATCAGAACAATGAATAAACAATATAGCAAAAAGTAATTTTAATTATAACAACTGACCCTAATAATCATTATAATGTGTCATAGGTTAGGCCATGCCAGAACAAGACAGTTTTACTATGATTCATATTCACATACAGGCCATAGGATTTCAAATTTCATGGGAATCACTTTTTCAGTTCCATGCCTTGTGATCATGTGAACCCTTCGAAAACTGTTTTCAAAAAATATTTATATATATATATATATTTTTGTTAAATAGTCATACTTGATATGGGAAACAAAATTTCGGTTCCATGATTTTACAGACACAGTACAAGAAACGATAGTTTCCATAAAATCTGAGGGCCCGACATGTCAACATAACTAACACACATATACACAGCTTTGTCCACATTACATTTGACTTGCCTACAGTTATGCAGGGCTTATTGAATTTTTACAAAATCGACTAGCCATGGGTCAGCGATTTCAAAAATTTACTAGCCATGATGAAAAATCCACTAGCCCTACTTTACTTAATACAAATTTACTAATTAAATAGTAAAAATCAGATACATATGTTACATAAAGAGGGAGATAGAGATTAATTTTTTTTTTAAAAAACTAAGATTGTGGGTGGGGTGAGGTGGATTCAGGATATTAATACTTACAAAATAGACTTAAATGCAGAATTTGACAAACAAAATTCACCAGCCATCGGACATGGCAACAGTAGTTATTTACTAGCCTAACATTGAATATCACTAGCCATGGGAGTGGGGCTACCATAATCTAGAAGCCCTGCATTATGTACACTAACTTCATACATTTGGTCCACTCCATTTGGTCTGTTGATGAAATGGCAGTAAATTGAAGGTTTAAAAAAAAAACCTAGTGAACAAATTGTCCAAACCAGACTTTTAGATATGGACACATTATTTTGAGTTATCAGTGTCAGGTGAACTATACACAGGGTTCGTATGGGTCATGGAAATCCTGGAAAGTGATGGAATTTGCAAAAGTCTTTTTCCTGGCCAGACAGGTCAAGGGAATGTTCATTTGGGTTGTAGAAAATGAAAATAAATCTTGAATATTTTTTTAATTAATATTATTTACTAAAAACTAGTATAATACAGTGAATAAATCATCTGCAACCTTCCACACACCCATATCATTTTATAATTTCCTGTCCTAATTTTTTCTAAATACATTTATGATTTAATCATTGTTTATGGGTCTAATAGGAGAATCTACTGTTCATGTACTTGTGTAGTTGTGTAGGTCATGATCTTCATGTTTCTTAAATACATTTTTAAATTTTGTTTGTAGGAATTCCCAGTTTTGTGTCAGACATGCCTTGGAGATAATCCATATATTCGAATGGTAAGTCAAACTTGTAAACACATTTGAAAATTTGCATGTTAATAATAATAGTATTAGTACAATTATTTGAGTCCTAACATAATGATCGGATGTTTAGTTGTTTAGTTTAGAACTTATCTATGAGCCATTGAACATGTTGTATTTTGTGTCATGTTATAATATTTTGTGACCTGGTAGGAAACTTGTGTTGATCAATGCCTGCATACAAATTACAATGTATTTCCACTTGCTAAAAATGACTAGTGTAAATAGGAGAATTACATAAAATTTACACCAAAAAACTTATATTGGTTAATTTATACAATGCTATTATGTCTAGCACCTGTTAAAATTCAGTGATGAAACAAGATTGATGCTAAATTCATAACTTTTTTCAGTGTTACAAAACAGACCATGTGTAGTGTTATTGTTATTATTATTATTATTTTTTAACATGTTTAAATGTACTGGCATTATGTGCTGTTCCAAAATTACATATAATATTATAATATCTATAGGGGATGATATAATATCTATAGAAGATGAGTGGAAATTATTTCCGTTACCCCTAAAATAAAGTTAAATAATTTGCCATTATTTTTATTTCCTACATTAGTTTTATTTCATCAAGAAAAAAATACTTCAGGTACCAGTACCTTCCATAAATATTTCCATTATGGCCATAATGTTCACATCTTTTGTTCTTTAGGTAATGTAATGTTTGTATTGCAAATTACAAGTTAAATACAATTTGAAATGTTAAATACAGAAATATTGAATTAGTTTGTCTGATTGTTGCGTTTTATTACACCAGACAAAAGAGAAATTTGGAAAGGAATGCAAGATCTGTGTTCGTCCGTTCACAGTGTTCCGGTGGTGTCCGGGGGCCCGCATGAGGTTCAAGAAGACAGAGGTCTGTCAAACATGCAGCAAAATAAAGAATGTCTGTCAGACATGTCTGTTAGATTTGGAATACGGTGAGTTGACAATTGGCAATGCCGAGGATATGTCCGCAGAGTTTTTACTTCTCTACAGCACTTTTTGCCATGAACTATATTCATTTTTATTTTCATGGGATGTTTTTTTGCCATGGACATTTTCATAATTGCAGGGGTTGAAATGGGATATAATCTTAACAAATCCACCTCAAGCAAATCTTATGACACATTGTACATTATTAATTTTATATCAAATTCATTCATGATTATTACCAAGATATCCAATCTGCATGCAACTTCACATATATCTGCAGCTCATATTTTAGATCTATGCGATAATGCAAATCTATAGCCTGGCAGTGAATTGTTAACATATTGTTTGTAATTCTTTATACAATATAGATCTGTAGTATTGCTGTTTTATTTTATCCAGGTTTACCTGTACAGGTGCGAGATGCAGCTCTGAAGGTCCAGGAATCCATGCCAAAATCTGATGTTAACAAGGAATACTACACACAGAACATGGAAAAAGAGGTACAGTTTTGAATTTAAGACAGTAGCACTTTCATATGAGGAGGGGTTGGGTCTAGGGATGTACCTCATGCCAAGTACTACATTCAGTGTCATTCACGAAGGAAAATTGCGTAACTATAATTGGAAATCTGGCTTTTTTATTTCAAATTTAAGATTTCTATTAATGTAAATTTGTTTAGAAAATATGAGATGATGGGAGTATGTTCTCTCATGGTCACTAATGTTGATAGTAATGTCAGACCGGCTACATGGTCAAGATTGTGAAAACACAATCTTGTCATATCACAATAAAATATTAAAAATAGCATGTTAAACTATATCTGATATCAGCAAAACATTTAAGTGTTTTTGGTCAGTAACTCAAGTTTGGTTTAATGTTAAGGAAAAAAAGGAAGACTGTGGACATGCCCAAAATTTCTATTTTTATGTCAAAATGATAAAAACATTGATCTAGAATAAAATAAAAGAACAATAATGTGTAAAATTATATATATATATATACCTTTTTTTTTTTTTTTTTTTTTTACATACATACACAATGAATATCCAAAGCTTCACTTCAAAGCAATACGATTCACATTTTTGTCCTACTTAAAAACATCCCTATGTGCCCCCAAAAACAAACATTGCTGTTCTGTTCTACAGATACCAAGAAATCACATTTGATGCCATCAATAGATAAAAATATTCTCGTACTGTACCACAAATTTTAATTTTATTGTCATTTTTATTAAAAAATTTTATAGACAGTGGCTTTGGTGTGTTCAAATTGAATAATAACTGTCTTTCAGAAGCCAACTGTGGGTTGATTGTTGACTTTATTCTCGAGTTGAGTACTGAATAAAGTGTATGTTTGACTACAGTCCTTGTGCTGCCACGTAAATGTTACACACTCACTTCGCTAATTTAATTGAAACTTGCTATAATTTCTACCTCTTCAGATAGCTAACACTGATGGCACCACTCCTGTGGGAGCCTTGGTTGGCAAATCCCAGACTCCCAGTGATATGTTGTTAAAACTGGCACGAACAACTCCATACTACAAGCGGAATCGTCCACACATCTGTTCGTTCTGGGTCAAGGGGGAATGCAAGAGAGGAGAAGAGTGCCCATATAGGTGAGTAACAAATCGTTACCGGGTCATTCCCTCAGATTTCTCGATCTGTGATGAATGAGTTTATAACATTGTTACATTATAATCTATAATATAATATGCAAGGCCTTTTTACCAGTTTCTGATCATTCTGACCACTTTTCTTCTTTTGATCTGCACTACCGACAGCCTTTCATAAATAAATTCCATAAATACAACCTCAATGGATATCGCATCTTTGTTGTTAAACATAGAAGTGGTTACCTACACAGTGATTGTATTTTGGGGGTGGGGAAGCCCAATGTAGCATCACCATACTCCATCTAAACATCCCCGAGCAATTTTTGGGTTACATCTGGTATTATTAATATTCTGTATGCATATGATTGATTTGCACCAGAACGGAAAGAAATTGATATATTCATTAAGTTGTTGGAAATACATTATAAAGTGAAATCTCTCTACACCAAGTAAAAAGTCTGGTTTTAATGAGTATCCAACATAGAGAGGTTCTGTTCTGTATTTCTGTTTAAATAGCGACTGTGAAAAATGTACATTTGTTACTGGTTTTTTTTTTTAGAGATTTCAGTGTTGATGGTAAAATTAGAATTTTCAGAGAATTAGGTCTCCAAAGAATTATATGTGAAATTAAAAAATAAAAAATTGTATAGTTTTATGTTCATCTATGTTTTTTTATCATAAATAAATGTGTGCAATTTAAAAGCTTTGTGAAACCTAAATCCATCATGTGATAACTGTTGTTAATACAGTTAAAGAAAAATATTTTGTACGGTTACGTTAGTGAAGAGCCCACCAAAGGGAAGTTACCCAAAATTAACAACAAAAGTGTTTTGTGTGTAGGTTTTAGAATGAATATAAACTCTAAAGTTTTATCTTATTGTGTGCAAACATTTAATTTTTATTTAGCATGTTAAATTTCCACTTATATTTTTCATGCTTTTGATGTTATCTTATGACGTACTATGGCATGCTGTATTTTATGACAACTTTGCTTCGCGTTTAAATGAAAAGCTGATGTGTTTATTTTCTAGGCATGAGAAGCCCACTGACCCCGATGATCCGCTAGCTGATCAGAACATAAAGGATCGGTTTTACGGTATGAACGATCCTGTCGCTGACAAGCTCATCAAGCGCTTTGGAAACATGCCAAAACTGGAGCCTCCCGAGGACAAGACCATCTCCACACTGTACATAGGAAACCTGGGAGAGAAAGTGGGCGAGAAGGAACTCAGGTATGGACATGTGACAATATCATCTAGTACGAGTTACTAGCAGTCGTTCGTTTGTTAGAAGTCCGTGAAAGTTCATACTAATTGACTTACAGACCTGCATTTTGCAAGATACTTATTTATACATTTGAACCTTTTCTCCCATATTCGTGCAACCTCAGCCTTGTGCATTCTCTTTCCGACGCCATATAACCGTAAATAAAATGTGTTGAGTGCGTCGTTAAATAAAACGTTTTCTTCCTTCCTTGTGCATTCTCATGAAAATAAACAAAAATCAATCTCTTGAATTAAAAACTGAAACCTACCACATTATTTTTCTCATGTCTCGAGCAAAATGTTGTTAAACTTTCAGTAAACAGGTAAACGATGTGTATTTAAAATGCCCCAGGGAATCCCCATAAACTACATCTTATGACATAAAAGTGTCAAAATTTAATACAAATAAATAAGTATAATATTAACACCAGTATGTAAATTTGTTAAATAATCAGGTGGTGTTGCGTACAGTACCCGATATACTAGTATCTAATCAAAAACACCTGTTGAAAATTTGCTGTCGTATAAAGTCCCTTTCTAAAAATCACCTTTCTTGTCTTCTTTTGACATAATGTCTTCATTCTAATTGATTTTCAAGGCTTTTCTTTTTCAAAAGTCATTGATCTCATTCCTGTGTTTTACAATTGCATCAAAGTTTCAAGTTGTACATATATATACTGATTGAAAGAAATAAGGGAACACACAAGTAGTAACAGCAAATATGGACCGGAACCAAAACTCTCATCCATAGGAGGCTAACCATGTTACTGACATTGAACCCCATATTAGTGACTTTTTATCCGTTATTATCCACATGGTTCAACATAACTGACTTAATAATAATCATATGAAGCACATGTGTAATAACAAGTGTAATTTTGGGAAGCGACGTCGCTTCCCCAGTCCTAATTCAGATTGTGCATGTAAAATATGACATCGTTTTGTCATCTCCTTCTAGTTGTGATTCAAACATTTTGAGATGGTCCTTGTTAATCATAAAAAATAATAATCATAACATGGATAATAAAGAAATTATTACACTCACGTGCGAGTCGTACTGATTTTACGAAACTCGTGTCACAATCTAATTAAAATTAGCTCCCCTTGTTAATTACTATTACCTGTGGATCTGACAACACCCCGTTGGAGCTCATGTCCAGTTGACCTTTCATTCGACCAATCAAAACCTTACTTGCAAAATCATGCCAGTGATTTGAAAAGAATTTGAAAAGATTCGCGTTTATGCCAAGGGCATACGAAATGATTTGGGTGAATTACGAAATATGCCGTAAACTAATTTCAATATAAAATTTGTTTCAAGATGAAAAAAAAAAAACCTGTGGTGTTATGGCTATAAATCTGTTTATACTAGTATACAATCCAGAGTTTATTACTGCACTTTTCCCGCTGTTTTTTTTATGTTGAAATGGACCAACAAGTTCGCCTATTGCATAAATAGTCTCGCCCAATATTTTTAGAATTTGTATGCTCCCGAATAACGCTATAAAAGACAAAGTGTAATTGGTTGATATTTAAATTGTTATTTATAGATGAAATGTCACTTGAACATGGGAGTCCACACAATGCTACTGGTATATTATTTATGTATTGCTCTCACTCGGGCAATACAAGAATCCGGACATTCGTTTTGTAATATCAGTACAACATACAAGCTCATATAATAATCTCTATATATTATATCTTAATATTAATTACAGACATATCTATGATAGTAATTAATTAAATTTGATCTAAATGTTTCCTTATTAGTCCCCTACCAGTCCATCTGAAGAAGACTGTAGGTTTTGTCTGTGTCTGTCTTTCTTTTGATCTGTTAGTCTGTATCACACATAGTTTTCCAGCATTTCTTTTTGCAATGCCTCCAGATATTGAGCTGATATTTTGTATTTAGCTTTATCATATAGAGTTACAAATGTAGTTTGACTTTCCGTTTTGGACAGAGTTATGATCAGATCAAGTTTGACTTACATAGGAATTTGTTCAAGGGCCATAACTGTGTCACAAATTAAATTTATGAAATATTTACAGAATTATGGCCCTTGCACTTTGTGGTACCCAGATGGGGCCATGTATAGCTTCAGCAGTACTCTCAACAATGCTTGTGGGGTTTTTTATTATCAGTATTTAATGCTGCTTTCCTTGCAGAGATCATTTCTACCAGTTTGGTGAGGTGCGGTCTGTCAACGTGGTCAGCAAACAGCAGTGTGCGTTTGTCCAGTTCACCACACGCAGTGCAGCAGAGGCAGCGGCCGAGGCTTCGTTCAACAAACTGATCATTAACGGCCGACGCCTGAACATCAAGTGGGGAAGGTCGCAGGGTCAGCAGCAGTTGACGGGCAAGAAGGAAGGGGAGGAAGGACAGCTGATGCTGGAGCCGGTTCCTGGACTTCCTGGAGGTAAGTGTCCATGGCATTTAATTCTCATGTTGCTCTCAATGATACATGAGTGGCTGTTAGGTACTATTTATCTTAAAAATTCAGGGCTCACGCTGTCAGTTGCCAAATTAGCCATTTGTAATTTGCTAATATTTTAGCTTAGCCGAAATCTCAGATTAAATGTGAATGAACATAATCTGTCTGACATCTCCAACATGTATTAACAAATATTTAACTAGTGATCTTTTTCATATTCATTTATATAAATGAATAATAAATTAATTTTGGCTAAAACATTTTTTGTAATAAATAATAGAAAGCCCAGTTTGTAATTGTTTTTACTAAAAATAATTTCGATCCAAGACGAGCTCTGAAATTGAATCCGTTTTTAAACCACAAGTTGTAAGACAAATTGTACCTAATGGACATCAGAGTACAAGCATCTGAAGATTGCCACAACAATTGTTTCATTCACAAGTCTTTATTATTTTTAAAAACCTGTTTTATAATGTGCTAAAGTGTTGTTAAACATATATTCCATTCCGGGGCGGGATGTAGCCCAGTGTTAAAGCGTTCGCTTGATGCGTGGTCGGTCTGGGATCGATCCCCGTCAGTGGGCCCATTGGGCTATTTCTCGCTCCAGCCAGTGCACCACGACTGGTATATCAAAGGCAGTGGTATGTGTTATCCTGTCTGTGGGATGATGCATATAAAAGATCCCTTGCTGCTAATCGAAAAGAGTAGCCCATGAAGTGGGGACAGCAGGTTTCCTCTGTCAATATCTGTATGGTCCTTAACCATATGTCCGATGCCATATAACCGTAAATAAAATGTGTTGAGTGGTGCGTCGTTAAATAAAACATTTCCATTTCCATATTCCATTCCTTTCCAATAATAATTGAACAGTTTATTTTGCTCTCTATTTTCGTACCCAGAATACATGTATGATATACTTTTACAGCTCTCCCTCCACCACCAGAAGAAATCACAAACAACTTCTTCAACCTGCAGCCTCCACCCATGATGCCTCCGATGCCACAGCGAGTGATGATGTCACAGGGACCGCCTCCGATGCCCATATTTGGAGGCGTGCCAAGAGGAATGATACCCCCAGGTTAGTTATAGTTCACAACATCTTGATACAGCCTTTAAGTACTACGATAAGTGAGATAAGATTACACATGCTTGTCATTTTGCATTTTACAGTATTTTTGTTCGTGTTAGATATTCTTTATTTGTAATCAGCATTATGCTAAGTTATACAGTTTGTATTTTCAGTTTGGGCGCTTGTTATATTTGGAGGTTTTAGGACTAATAAACAAACAAAAATGGACATAAGTTGTGATTCTACTTTTTTTAGTTATTTTAGTTTAAGCTTATAAATCACTGTGGTGTTCATGACAAGTTTAATGACTCTTCCTTCTTTAAACTGACATTATATTCTGTTTCTGTTTCCTATCTCTATGTTAGATCAGTTAAAAAGTTTATATTACACAATTTGGTTTACAGGTTTACCATTAGTATAACTTTAAAATAATGTGGATGTTTTTCAGGAATCCGGTTACCTCCACCTCCCCCTGGTGTCATGCCTATGAGACCACCCCCTGGAATGCCTCCACGGCCGTCCACCATGCACTACCCATCACAAGATCCGACTAGAATGGGTGCTATACAGACTGGAAAATAGCATTATCTCTATCATGTAGAGGTGCTGCTTTTCTGTAGCAAGCATAAATACATGCTCAAGATGACAAGTTGTTTCTGAAAACAGGACGCGTTTTGATGGAACGTGGTTGTCTTGCCCAAGGAAATGCCATGTGCATTCTGTTGTGATCCATCTTAATGATACAGACATTGAAAGATCAGGTCTCGTGCTTATAAAAGTTTAAACTATTAAACTATAAACTTGAGTCTTTAATAAAGACTTGCCCTTTATTATAAATAGAATGTGCATGTAATTAAAGTCAGAAAATTTGCTAAAGTCACAAGTCTAGGCATTGAAGTTTAATAAGCATTGAGTCTTTAACTAGTGAAAAACATGCCTCTAATGTACAGTTGATTGTTATTATTTTTAGATCTTAAAATGTAATAAAATGTGAAAACGGATTATGATTTCTTTGGAGGAAATCACTGTTCGGATTTTAATAAAAGTTATTTAAAAAAAATAAAAATTATACATAACTTGGTGAACTGTAGTTGTATTCTGGAATCAGATTGTAAAAAATATGAACGAAGGACAGGTTCTGGGAAAGAATATATTTGAAGCAGTTCTGAGATTTTTTAAAGTGAGTTGGCCAACCCAGTAACTGCAGAAGTGGTAGAAGATGAATACCATTGTTCCAAGTACATGTACTACAGTCTATAAATTTCAGTTCCTCCCCAACCCCTTATGTGAAAATGAATCCTTCTGTAATATATAGAAATATAACTTCTAATATTTATTTGGATTTTCAGTATGGTCCATTAAAAAAAAAGGGAACTGAGGTTTAAGGTCGTATAATACTAATAAAGAGATTTTTTTTTTTTTTTCATTCCTGCATTTTAAAGGGACATACCCTAGTGTTTAAACACTACAGCATATTTGTCACTATTAGAGCCGTTTATAATCACTAAAATCAAACATTATTTATAATTTATTCTTCAGATTATCCATTTCCGTACAACCAAAGTGTTTCTGGCCATTCTGGTGTTTGTGGTACCAAAAATTGCATTTTTCATATCTTTAAAAATGCACGTGCATCTGAGAAGTAAGCGATTTATTGATTTGAGTTCTAGTCTATTTTAAGGATATTTCCTATTTTAACATAACAGACTCTACTTTCACTCTATTGTAACTTTATCCAAATGAGTTACAGGTTTGTAAATTAATTAAACTTGGTATCCATTTTTTGGGGGGTTAAAACTAGGGTCTGCGCCTTTAAATGACTAAAAGGTTGTGTACAGGGCTCCCATCTGAATGCACACTGAAAACAAATTATTATTACTCCTCACTGAACTCCAGAAACTAGCTTATTGTAAGCTATGATGGAAATTTACATTATTATGTTTCAGCAACATTCAGATACCCTGTAGGTGTTAAATGAAAATCTACAAACTAATTTTTATGCAAATTTAAAAATGGTGGTGTTCATCTGTCCGTTGTCTTTTCATGCCAAGGACATATTATATTCCTTATCAGTTCATGTAGAATCATCAAACTTTGCATGCAAGGGATGGCCATATCTTGTGTATCATAAGTAGGTCACTGTGACCTACTTTTCATGGATTACTTCATATTAAACAATCTTTGGGACAATATTATTCTTATTATGTATATATGCTCGTACATGTATAATAAATTTAGGATCATCAATTACAGCTATTTAGGATGGTGGTGTTATATGCCACAACTAGGTCACTGCGACCTTCTTTTCACGAAATACTACACATCAGTAGTTGGTCGAAAACAAATTGTTAATCCATCCCATTGCACAAATTTTACATAATTATAATACAGTCTTGCATATAACTGATACATTAATGTTTGTACTTCGATGATTCTATCATGCACCTCACCGGTACTCTTTGTTTATGGTTGTCATGAAAATAAGAGAGATCATGTGAACATTATGGATTTGATGATTATCATTTCAGTAAAAATTGCACATGGATTTTCAATAGCAATGAATACATTGTTTTTACATTTAAATATTCATTGTTCTCTATGTTGTAAGACTCGGTTTTTAATGTAAAATCCACGTTTGTTTGGAAAATGCAAATAAAAGTTAAAGTTCATCAGAGATGATAATGAAATTGTCAGCAACCAAGGCCTTGTTTTTGTTTTTTTAACACTGAACATTTTAATTATTAGAAGGGTATTTATGATTAGCTGGTATTTTTAGAAACCAAGGAAGGTTACAAGTCGAGGCATATATATATATATATATATATATATATGTAGAAAGTGAAAATGCAGTTTAGTTACTAATTTCTACACTTTTATGTTCAGGTTGGCAGTTGTCCCAAACATGTAAAATGACATTGTCATTATAACTTGTACATAAATGCTTTATTTTGTGCATACATGGTAAATATATGTATGAAATTTCTATGTATGACAATCTCTTGATTGTGAACTAAGAGACATAGGCGTACGGACTCCCATTTTTGTAGGGAGGCAGGCTGATTTTTGCCCAAATTTGGATTACATTTTATTCATATTAACATTACTACCAAACAGATATATATGGCTGCAAATGAATCCCCACTTATTTTTACATGGATTACAACTAATATTGTGGGTAGAATCGTGAAAATAATGCCTGAATTTGATGATTTTCTCTAGGACTTGGTGGGGGTGGGGGGGAGGGGCAGTTGTCCTGCCCCCGTCTCGTAGGCTTATACTAAGAACAATTTCACTTTTCAAAAGTGCAATATAGTGCACAACGACTTATGTCCAATCTGATTAAAATTAGCTCTACTGGTCTACCACATGTAATAGAGGAGCTAATTTTAATTAGATTGACTTATGTCACTACTAAGTTAACTATAAATGTGTTCACATAAGCTACTCCTATATGCGGTTTCAGTGCACTCATTCTTTGTTTATTCTCCTTCCCAACTAGTGCAGCACGACTGGTATATCAAAGACTGGTACCGGCCTCGGTGGCGTCGTGGTTAGGCCATCGGTCTACAGGCTGGTTGGTAATGGGTTCGGATCCCAGTCGAGGCATGGGATTTTTTAATCCAGATACCGACTCCAAACCCTGAGTGAGTGCTCCGCAAGGTTCAGTGGGTAAGTGTAAACCACTTGCACCGACCAGTGATCCATAACTGGTTCAACAAAGGCCATGGTTTGTGCTATCCTGCCTGTGGGAAGTGCAAATAAAAGATCCCGTGCTGCTAATCGGAAAGAGTAGCCCATGTAGTGGCGACAGCGTGTTTCCTCTCAAAATCTGTGTGGTCCTTAATCATGTGTCTGACGCCATATAACCGTAAATAAAATGTGTTGAGTGCGTTGTTAAATAAAACATTTCTTTCTTTCTTTCTTTCTTTCAAAGACTGGTATGCGTTGCATTGTCTGTTAAGGGTGCATATGGGGGATACATTGTTGCTAATAGAAAAAGGCAGCGGGTTTCCTTTTAAAAGACTACATGTCAGAATTGCCAAATGTGACTTCCAAAAGCCGATTATTAACAAATCAATGTGCTCTAGTAGTGTCGTTAACCAAATCAAACTAACTTTAGTTTTAGAGGAAGTGTTTACTAGTATGCAAAGTAATCTTGAGAAAGGTCATGTTTGTTGGGGTTTAAAAAAAATTTGATTTTGACCCCACGCTCCTGAAAAGGTGTTTTAGATCACAGCTAATGTCTGTTTATTATCTGTGATGCATTAAATTACTGTACTTCTGATGTGATGGGTGTTTTAAATTATTATTCTTAATCCCAGTAGTTTTATTTTCCGGTAGTTCCTCCCCCCCCCCCCCCCCCCCCCCCCCCCCCCCCCCAACCCCGTGGAACTTTGTTCGTTTCCTCCTAGAAATACAGCTTCAAAGTTGTCCATTTCACGATACGAATAGGCTACAGTAAGTTCGTATAATACTAATAATAACCATTTTCACTCGTGATAGGATGATTAATAACATAACATATGGGAGTGGGAAGATGCCAGCAATATTTGAGTTATATTAATTGGCCTTTCAGCTGCAGGGAGAATAAATAATGCATAATGTTCAGTGGAGGGTCTTTCCAGATGCATTTTATTTAAAGGTAGTCGTTATATTTTTATCTACATAGTATAGTGTATGCTGGGGCGGATCCAGCTTTTCTAATGAGTGGGGGTCCAAGACAAAAAGGGCACCATAACATTATGAAAAGGCACTATTGAAAAATTGCACACGGTTCACATGGACCATAATATAATAGTGCTACAACAGGGACGCTGGCAGACGTATTCTACAGTGTTCTATACATTGACAGAATAAATAAATTTGTAAAAATCCTAAATAAAAGGGCACTTCTCAAATTTGAGGGGGGGGGGGGTCCGGACACCTTGGACACCCCCCCCCCCCCTAGATCCGCCCCAGGTATGAAAGGTGTATACCAATAAGAATGTATTAAGAACCTTTAGTATTAATACTAATTCTTATTACCCATATGGTCTACAATCAACGGTTAGATAAATATCGTATTTCCCCATGCTATCTTTATGACATGGATCATAATAATACATTGAACACTGTTATGGTACACTTCTGACGTCACTGTAGTTGCTATATAGCAGCTACAAACTTGCGACAGTCGCGGCTATGGTACTCACATATAATTCAGCGTCGCTGAATGTTGATAACATCGATTATGAAGCGATTATACTCATATTTAACGTTTGTTATAAAGTACTGTTTATGGATAATAAATAAATTATAACATTCGTGGGAGTGCCATACGAAATTTATAGCAATCGTTTTATCCTACCACTCGCTCTCGCTTGGTGAATAATTTTTTTTCTCAAACTCGTTTCATAAATTCCATATGAAGCTCCCGCTCATGCAATAATCTTTATGTATGTCACTCTCGCATACTTTAAATGGAACAGAATAAATGCTAGAGAGAGCTCTAGCCCGGTGTCCTATATGAATTCATATTCCCCCATCCCAACCAGTGCCCCACGACTGGTATATCAAAGGCCATTGTCTATGGGAAAGTGCATAATATATGAAATATCACTTATCACTGCATTATCATACTATTTGTCATATAATGTATATATCTGGCGACAGCGGTTTCCGTCCTCTCTTTCGATGACGTGTCCAAATAACCATACAGTTATGTTAGTCACCAAATATCTGTGGTTTGAAAATGTACTGTAGTACGTTAGATAAAATATTTCTCTCCGTTACGCTTTTCCTAACTCCATTACAAATACTGTATCAGAATTTCTGGTTTAGTCATTATTATGTTCTTTTGCCCAATATTTCTTTTTATTCGTCACAGTAGACAGGTGGAATGATGATACACGAAAATAAGTAAAACCTGTAATTTATATGAATTTCAAACCGATTTATTAACAGGAGCGTTTGAACAATCAAGCTGACGACAGTGGTTCAAATCCCGTCAAAGCTGGCTCACACATTCATTCATCTTTCTCATCTATCGCCCTCTGCCTATCATTTTCATTATCTTAATATAAAAAACCTTTCCAATTTCTCCCATGATTTCAATCTGTTTCGACCCTTTCTGTCAGTTTCCTCCGACTCTTGTCTTCTGAGCTGTCCATACCATCGCCTACCTGTCTCAACTCCACGCGTGCAGTCTTTGTGTATTTCCCTGCAACCAACTGGCATCCTTGTCCTCTACCGCTAATAAAGCTGGTCTGACCCACGGCACTAACTAACGACAGCCGGTAGTAGGGGTGCATAGTAGGTGGTTAGAAGTGCCTCTTAACAATGCCAACAGTAACTACCGAACACTCCCCGAAGTGGTCAGACTAAGCCCACAGCTAACAGCTGATGAGGAATGGCAGGTGTGTGGCACAGATAGCCACAAGAGACAAGCACCTGTTGCGATGGGAGAGACAAGAACTGGGATGTGGAGGTGGACAGCGAAAGAAGTTCAAAGATAGGATGAGTTGCCAGATCGGGAAGAAATGAGATGGAATTCAAAGGAGAGAAAGAAAAGGGGGTAGTGGAATAAAAAAAAACAAAAAAAAACCCCAAACAAACAGGAGCGTTTGCAGAGGGGTTTCAGGGGTCTATTCAGAACTAAATTTCATTTACTTCGTTCACTAGTATAGACCACCCACCCCCACCCCTACATAATTTTCTGCACACGCCCCTGATAATTAATTTCATTTTGACAAGAGGATGCCATTAAGTTCCAAAACATATTTTTAATTTCAGCTTATATATTCTTCAAAAAAGGTAGGGGAACCTGAAATATTAATGTTAATATCAACTATTAGACCGAACATACGTTTTGACCACATCCTAGTAAAGAACGTTCAGGTCTGTTTATCAACACACCGAAACACATTCCATAGTTTGCACGTGCATCACGCAGTTGCCCCGCACACGTGCGTGGGGTGTCATTCTTGATTTTGACAATTTCCAGGAAGGTCGATTAATCACTGTGGAACATTATTTCTGTCAATCTTTTTCATTCTGTTGATCATACAGTTATTGGTTTTGTTTTTAGTCATTTTTATTGTTTGAATTTGCGATTTTCTGATTAAAAAACGTCAACTTTCAAATTTCACTTCTGAACCCAATCGTCCTTCAAGATCTTTGGACTGGCCTCGGTGGCGTCGTGGCAGGTCATCGGTCTACAGGCTGGTAGGTTCAACAAAGGCCATGGTTTGTGCTATCCTGCCTGTGGGAAGCGCAAATAAAAGATCCCTTGCTGCTAATAGGAAGAGTAGCCCATGTAGTGGCGACAGCGGGTTTCCTCTCAAAATCTGTGTGGTCCTTAACGATATGTATGATCTTTGGTGGTCATAAAACCTACTGTAATACTGAACTACCGGTTGTAATGTTTGCCCAATTAATTCACTATTATCATATAACCATTCCCCACAGCTAATATACCTTAAAATTTTGGCAATTGTAAATTCTTATTAGAGTTCCCATACTTTTTTTTTTTGAAGAGTATAATATACATGTACTAATATTACTGTGTTTAGACTTAATTGAATACATCGTTTAGAAAGAAAGAAATGTTTTATTTAACGACACACTCAACACATTTTATTTACGGTTATATGGCGTCAGACATATGGTTAAGGACCACACAGATTTGGAGAGGAAACCCGCTGTCGCCACTACATGGGCTACTCTTCCGATTAGCAGCAAGGGATCTTTTATTTGCGCTTCCCACAGGCAGGATAGCACAAACCATGGCCTTTGTTGAACCAGTTATGGATCACTGGTCGGTGCAAGTGGTTTACACCTACCCATTGAGCCTTGCGGAGCACTCACTCAGGGTTTGGAGTCGGTATCTGGATTAAAAATCCCATGCCTCGACTGGGATCCGAACCCAGTACCTGTGCCGAGTTTCAGTCAAGATCCAACAGTCCTTTGAATAGCTTATGAGACGACGGAGCGGGACGTAGCCCAGTGGTAAAGCGCTCGCTTGATGCGCGGTCCGTCTGGGATCGAACCGCATTGGTCTGGGATCGTGCCACGTCTGTCGACCCATTGGACTATTTCTCGTTCCAGCCAGTGCATCACATCTGGTATATCAAAGGCCATGGTATGTGTTATTCTGTCTATGGGATGGTGCATATAAAAGATACCTTGCTACTAATGGAATAATGTAACGGGTTTCCTCTCTAAGACTGTCAATATTACCAAATGCTTGACATCCAATAGCCGATGATTAATACATCAATGTGCTCTAGTGGTGTCGTTAAACTAAACAAACTTTAACTTTGTTTCAAAAATTATTTTAAATTTCAGCCTGTAACATACTAACTGTGTTTAAAATTAATTAAACACATCTAGATTATCATTTTTAAGTGAATTAACGATGCTGAGTTTCAGTCAAGATTCAACAGTCATTTGAACAGCTTTTGACAGGCCTCGGTGGTGTCGTGGTTAAGCCATCGGACATAAGGCTGGTAGGTGCTAGATTCGCAGCCCGGTGCCGGTGTAAACGGAACGCAGGTTCCTAGGAACAGTATAAAATACCATAAAAACACTTGAAATTAATTGTCACTGACTGTCTTATGGCAGTTTTGACCATCATAAGCATAAGAGACGAGTTGGGGAAAGAGTCTCTGTATTATTATACCTGTCCGTTAGGAACATCATAAGCGTTCGAGACTGGGTGGAGGTGGGGGTTGGGGGTCACTTCCCGAAGTCCTGGGGGGGGGGGGGGGGGCATTGAACACGTTCGGGCAAAATGAGCTGGCCTGAAATCTTCACCATATACTTCCATCATTCTACTCACAATATTAGTTGTAATCCATGTACAAATGCAGACTGATTTGTTTGGAATCCAATATAGCGTCTGAGTAGTAATGCGAATATAAATATACGTTGTGTTCCAGATTCGGACATTTTCGTTTCATTCGGGCAATAAAAATCAGGCTGCCCCACCCCTTCTCTTAAAATGGGAGCCTGAATGCCTATTGTGACCAAAACTGTCAGGTGTAAAAGTGTCATGAGTGGTTAGTCATTTTATCAATCTGATTAAAATTAGCTCTACTTCGTAATTCACCCGAATCATTTCGTATACCCTCGGCATAAACCCGAATGTTTTCAAATTCTTTTCAAATCACTGGCATGATTTTGCAAGTAAGGTTTTGATTGGTCGAATGAAAGGTCAACTGGACATGAGCTCCAATGGGCTGCTGTTAGATCCACATGTAATAGTGGAGCTAATTTTAATTAGATTGTCATTTTAAAAGTATCTTTGTAAATTGTGTGCATATTATTGACAGTATGATAATTATTGTTCAGGAGTTACTGTTTTGTTTTAGTCGGTGTAGTGCCCCATTGAGCTGCTGAAATCCACTCTTAGTCATTGAGATATCTCTTAATTGATAAACCTTAATGAAAACATTTTTTTTTGTATCGATGGTATGGTTGGTTGGGACTAAGATATTATAGAGCCTAGAGTCTGATATGTCATATGTTAGACCAAATTAATTTTTGCTTTGCAAATATTACATTTTTATAGTTGAATTATTATTATGATTATGATTATGATTATGATTATGATTATGATTATGATTATGATTATGATAATGATAATGATAATGATAATGATTATTATTATTATTATCATTATCATTATCAAATACCATGTACATAATGTCTAACAGATAATTGTGTTGGTATATCATATAGGCAAGTTATACTTATTTGCGAGTACTAATACATGCTTCGAATTATGGAAAATCTTTTCGAGTTACTTTTAAATGTTTAAACATTTATTAGTTGGAACAACACGCAATGAATAAAGACCTTGGTTCTGCTCATGTAATAAGGTCAACAAAATGTGTACATACTCTTGCAAATGATACAAATGGAAAATACTGAAATAAATAGAAAATATTTAAATAAAGAGAGAACCCAGTATTATAAGTTAATTACATAACCAGAAAGGAAACTGCGTTTCGTTTTGTTTACATTTATACTTTAATTTTTATGTGTACCAACGGACTTAAATTTTGATTGTCCAGGAGACCAAGTCCGGGCAGACAACTGTTCTTACGGACTTGCATGGCCTCAGACCACAATTAATTTCGCTATATGTTTCTATATAGCCTTAGTGGCTATAACATTTTTATTAATATCAGCAGGCCCGTGAAGTTTTGTATGTACCTTTGCCTGCATGGGGGACACACACCCTGAAAAGGACAACCCCTGTTGTCCAGCTCTTTCTCCCAGCATATTGGTTTAAACAGACACACCCTCTAAACCAGGCCGGAGTACACCCATTTTACACAAAAAGCACTACTTTTGCATGGGCCGGAATTACCACAAACAAGTCTTCAATGTCAACAAGTTACACATGTTTACAAACTACATGCTATCCCCTGTCACTTCAGTCAAACAGTTGCCACTTCATAGCTGTCTGCCATGAAATAATCACAGTCAAACAGCAGACTACTTGCGCGGTGAAACTTCCGGATTTTGGACAACCAAATGGGAAGATAACTGTAATCTGAGGCCTGCATTCCGTTAACACCGGCTCTCATCCAGAACGAGTTTTAACGACTCAATGGGTAGGTGTAAGACCACTACACTCTCTCTTCTCTCACTAACCACTAACCCACTGTCCTGGACAGACAGCCCAGATAGCTGAGGTGTGTGACCAGGACAGCGTGCTTGAATCTTAATTAGTTATGAGCACAGAAAATAAGCTGAAATGAAATAAAATTAACAGCTTTTGAGACGGAACTGCCGATGCCGCGGCAGTGCGCAGCTTCCCACCGTGAATGTACGGTAAAACTATAAATTACCAGGAAATGAGCTGGTATCGTAAATAGATGGGAGAGAAGAAGATACTGCATCATGGAGAAAGATGTGCTATAATCGTCCAATGAAATTAGGCTGATAGGTACATCGTGGTACCAACGGTTGATGGTGAGTTGTGTAACATATCGTAGAAGTAGGTTGTTAAAGTAGAGGCCGCTTCTTTGTTTACATGCGTTTATATGATGGTGAAGTCTGCCGACTACAGACAGACATATGGTCGACTAGTGTAATCGATATAGAATGACGTGTAAAACCGTGAAAACCAAGAATTCGTTTCAAAAGCGTTGTTCTTTAATGCAATGTTTCATACGTAGTGTTATTAATTTCGAAACCTTTGGTTTTCTTATGTCTTTGTTGGTTTTAAACAGTACGTTTTCAACGTGGCAAAAGACTTCGTCATAATATCAATAAATATCGTACTATTGATTGTATGCTCGAAACCTTCGTGGTATATGAGCATGTTAAAGCAATACGCAGTATTGATTGTTACACAATTCGTTTTTCCATAGCAAAACCGCATTTTCTCTTTTAAACGTGCACCAAATTTAAGTGAATTAATTATATTTTAATCAAAACGATTAATTCATTAAAATAAGATTCATGTTGTCTTTACCTCATCAAGTAGCTAGCATTTTTGTTTTTGTGAAATTGATAATTATGTTTCTTATTTTTGTTTTGTTTTTCTTGCTGTCTTTTTCTGTTATTTATTTTATTTTATTATTATGTATTGTTTAGTTTTTAAAATTAATACTTAACATATATCATTTGAATGTTTTATATATGTAACAGTGAGTGAAATGTGTGAGGTCCATGTAAATATTATAACGTAAACCTTTCACTAATGTGTTTTATTCGGTACATAATTGTTTATTTTACCTTTAATTAATGTTTTATTCGTTTACTAGGTTTTCCCATATAGAATATACTATACGGGTAACGGCCAAGTAATGTTTCCCGCCAACGATTGGGGCGAATTGTCCGTGCGGCTTTTATTATACCAGTCGCTATAATTTATTGTGTAGTGGTCACTGTTTTATGATTACGTGATAGCCATACTGTAATTTTGCCCATAGCAAAATGTCGTTTATTTCGTTGTACTATCTATACTGAGTGTGTGCGGAAGTTCAATCCTTTGTTAATAAACTGTGACCCCTTCCGGTGACTCGTTTGTCATCACTGGAATATATATATATATATATATATATATATATATATATATATATATATATATATATATATACTGTAGATCCTGAAATTAATGCGATCATAATATTAATGCGAAAAATGCGAGCTCGTGTTATTCGCATTAATAATATGACGCATTTATGTCTATGTTTTGTCTATATATCCCACGTTATTAAAACAAAACAAACAAAGATTCAAATTCTAACATATAACACAACTGGAAAACAATTCATTGTAGGCAAGTCTGACTAATTGTTGACTAGTTCAGCAAGCTATGTGTCACACTTTTAAAACAAAGATTAAAATTCTAATACATTTATAAAACAACTGGAGCACAATTCATTGTAGACGAGACATACTAATTGTACAATAATCTAACAAGATGCCAGCCACGCTAATCCTGAGGTCGACCGTTTCTTTGATTTCACTGTTCAAGTTCACTGCAACTTAGTTGGGTGAACTGTTCTTTTGTTATGACTTTGAAATATGTCTACATTCTTAGGAAGATACAGTTGTAATGGTACATACAGGGTCATTCTCCTTTAACTGTAGCAACTGTAGAAAATAGTTGTCGCAGCACTTTGACCTCTGATTGTACAGTAATATTTAAATGTATTGTAAAATAAACACTATTTCTGAGTTGTCTAGTTCATTCCCTGTACTTTTGAGTCATTATTGAACCTGCCATTACTCTCCTTTCCCTCCAAAAGGACCGTCGGAAAATGCCGACCCTTAAAAATACCCATGTCGCAAATGAGGATCAGCATAAAACGGGCATCACAAATACATGATTGTTACCTCTAAAGTATGTTTTTATACTCGGGTAAGCACAACAGCATGGCACCTTTTCAAAACATGTGTCTACTCTACTTAAAATCATCTTAAATTATGGAATATTCACTAATAAATCATGTCGCAAATTCTAGGTCACGTACGTTATCCAATTTGAAAGAGGAAACTACGTAGGCCTGACGACCTAGATCGATTGGGATTAATGACTAAATTCTGGTAAATATACTTAAT
Organism: Gigantopelta aegis; assembly: GCF_016097555.1. Taxonomy (NCBI): domain Eukaryota; kingdom Metazoa; phylum Mollusca; class Gastropoda; order Neomphalida; family Peltospiridae; genus Gigantopelta; species Gigantopelta aegis. Next base: position 51,816,004 of record NC_054706.1, read on the forward strand.
TATGTGTATCTGCTTATCCTTCCTCTGAAAAATGTACATTAGAGATGCAGAAAGACAATTAATCCATAATACTGGACCGTGTCTGTAAGGGTGTCACGTACGAACGTTCCCGTCTTACAAAAGTACACTTGAGCGCATTAATACATAGTTTGGCTTGGAGTTTCTGAGATGTACAAGGGCACAAGCAGAGAAATGATGATAAAATCTAGTGCATGTTTGACTACAGGCCCTTCTTACTGCAAATGTCACGTACGAAACTGTCACGTACGTTATCCGACATCCATTAGTCTGCGTTCCAGGCTGAATCAACATTTTAGATACAACATCGACGGGCAAATTGTCGTCTGCATGGCGCACATGTTTGGACCCCGATTTTATTCTTAAATACATCAGGTATGCTAGAGATTCATTAGATATTTTTGCATGTACTGATAGTTCACTACATATAGCCCATAAAGAATCAAAGTTTGAAAAAAATAAGCCCCGAAATAAATCGTAATGCAGTAACTAACCCTCCCCCCACTGCGACAGTATCTACAAGTAGCCCAGCCGTGGAGGTCACACAAACTACCCCTCCTCCAACCAAGCCGGCTGCGACAGTATCTGGCCCTGCCGTGGAGACCGTGCATCAGAAACCGTTAGAACTTGTTCCAATTCCCGCTCCTGTTCATCCAACCGCCTGTTTGAACAAATGGGTGATAGTACTGTACGATGGCAAGCTCTATCCTGGAATGGTACAAGCCGTAGATGAGGACGACTTGGAAGTGAAGGCAATGTCTCGTATTGGGCGTAATCGTTTTTTCTGGCCCATGTTTGATGATGTTGTATAGTATGCCAATACTGATGTCATTTCCTTAATTGACAAACCTACTCCTGTAACAAGCCGCAGCCGCCATTTTCAAGTTAACCCGTGTGAGTGGGACGCTATAATGAAGGTACTTGGTTTGGATTAAAGGGATTGAATTACATAGGGCCTAACCATGACGTTATTCTTTGAACATGTGGATGGCACTATGGAACAATAATTTTAAACCAAACCGAGTCACGTACGTTATCCCCAGATGTTGTGAGGATACACCGTTCGTGTGTCCTTTGGAGATAATGTGCTGGTATCTTATATATGTCATAGTTAGGGGAGATAACCCTGTACGTGTTTTGTTAGAATTGTTTTATTTTAAGCACTTACTTGTTGGTCAAAAATCAATTTATGAACAATTTACTTGTATTACAGGCATATTTTCAGTGACATTCATTAATTAAATGGGCAATATGCACATGATTCGCTAGATTATCATTCTACATGTTAGCCAAGGTCATGGTGATGGATAGTTTTGTTAGTAAATGTAAACAGATTGCAAGAAACTTTTACAAACGACCATATCCTAATTTAACGTCACGTACGTTATCCATACCTCTTCTTTTGATACAGTTGTCAATAATAAGTGAACACTTCTGAGTAGTATACTTCCCTTTTATGTTATTTCATGTGTTTGTTAGGTGCAGATAAACTGTGAAATTTACCTGGAGCAAGTCTGTCACCAATTCTATGCAGTTTGGAACATAAGGTATCAATCTGTGCATAAAAATATAGTCCGAGTGTGTTATTACAAACATCGATCTTGAACAAATTAGTAAAGAAAGTTGTATTTTTCAAGTTGATTTCATTAAAGATGTTTCTTCTTGTTCAGAAAATGTATTTTGTTCACTTCCTAACATGACCAATTTGTATATTTATAGGGTACAATTCCTAAGGAGGGCATGACGGGTCACGTACGTTATCAGTACGACTTCCTTAGTTCAACATCCGCCACTATTAAAAGGGTGACTCTTTACAGGGGAATTTATTTTTAAATAGTTACAGACAATTTAAGACTATGCAGGCAGGTCACTTTTAACATTCTCAGAAGATATTTATTTTTCAACATTCATACTTTATTGGTTGCTACAGTTAATGGAGAATGACCCTACATGCTAATGTTTAACCAGATTTATGTAACCATACCCGTTACGTAATTGAACGCTGCAAAATATGCTTCGAGTTGATCTCACCAAAAACACTAAGGACTAAACAGGTTAGCTGATGTGTACACAGATATGTTAATAAGTTGATCTCAATGAAGACAACTGTAACTTGGATAGAACCATAAAGTACACGGACGTGTGTTGCTAGGAAGGTAATATTTCAAAAGGAGGCCACTCGCATTAATTTCATGTCGCATTTTAGTCTGCCCAGCGTCACTCGCATTAATTTAGGGACGCGTTAATTTCAAGATCTACAGTACACACACACACACACACACACACACACACACAATTGTTTAACCCCACAAGAAACAAACAGCAAAAACAAAGCCAACACAGTCAGAAAAAAAGGAGCCCAAACAAACATAAAACCTCAAATATCCCAATAGTATTTACCCCCACCCTACAAAACTATAACAGCCACCTCCTAAACAATAACTACAAAACAACCACAAACAGTATTATTGTCATATAAATGACAGTAATATTTGTATGACAGTAATTATTAAATGACGATATTATTTCCTGAACTAAAAGCAGTTCCAAATAAAAAATTTGGTCTTTGATGACAATTCATTAGCCCTTCCGCCCATGAAAGAATTGCTTAAATGCTACTTTAACACCTCCACCCCCACCACGGTCTCTTTTAATCAGGATCAGTTCCAGTTCCAATATTGGCCTATGCCACGTCACTTGATCTAGTGTTAGACTGAAATCTGACTATATAGAAGTTACTTCTTCCCATTTAAAAGCAAAGGCTCGTTTATTAGCGCTTTCCAAAAAATGAAGGGCGGGATTTTCTCAGTCGGTTGAATGCTCGCCTGAGGTGCTTGCGTCGCAGGATCGAACCACCTCGGTTTTCTTCTCCTTCCAACCAGTGCACCACAGCTGGTCAAAGGCCGTGGCATGTGCTTTCCTGTCTGTGGGAAAGTGCATATAAAAGATCCCTTGCTACTAATGGAAAAATGTAGCGGGTTTCCTCTGATAAACTGTGTGTTAGAATTACCAAATGTTTGACATCCAATAGCCGATGATTAATAAATCAATGTGCTTTAGTGGTGTCGTTGAACAAAACTAATTTGTTTTAACTTTTCAAAATGAAACGATCTGACATACCACAACATTTGATAAGCCAGTCGTGGATCACTAGATGGAATTAAAAACTACTAAGGCCGATCGATCTGAAGACCTATTGATTACCCGTTTAGCTACACGCGATTACCCGGTTTCCTAGTAACCAAATATACTTCTGATACGGGGCGGGACGTAGCCCAGTGGTAAAACACTCGCCTGATGCGTGGACGGTCTGGGATTGATCCTCATCGGTTGACCCATTGGGCTATTTCTCGTTCCAGCCAGTGCACCACGACTAGTATATCAAAGGCCGTGGTATGTGCTATTCTGTCTGTATGATGGTGCATATAAAAGATCCCTTGCTATTAACGGAAACATGTAGCGGGTTTCCTCTCTAAGACTATGTCATGATTACCAAATAGCTGATGATTAATAAATCAATATGCTCTAGTGGTGTCATTAAACAAAACAAACTTTTTATCCGTTCAACTACACGTAATTACCCGATTTCCTATCACCTAAATGTATTTCTGATACTGAAAATAATATGTTTATTGTCTTGATCAATACTAAAATCCCTGGAAGCGGAATCTATATCAGTTGGTAGAGCGCTCTCCTGAGATGTTTGGGTCGAAGGATCGAACCCTTTAGGTAGATCCATTATCTTATTGGGTTTCTTCTTGCGACAACCAGTGCCCCACAACCGGTGTATCAATGGTCATGATATGTGGTGTCCTGTCTGTGGTAAAGTGCACATAAATGTTCCTCCTCAGACACTGAATTGTTTTGGTTAGAGGCACGTAAATACAATTATCTAACCTAGTCTAGCCTAGAAGATACCTTGTTGCCAATGAAACAAATGCAGCTAGTTTTCTCTGAAGATTACAATGAATGAATGAATGAATGAATGAATGTTTAACGACACCCCAGCACGAAAAATACATCGGCTATTGGGTGTCAAACTATGGTAATGCAAATAAATAAAGTGATGATCAACATCAATATAAAAATTCAAGGTTTAAACAAAAACAGTGTAAAGAACTGTGCAAAAACACAAATATCACAGACTCTTACGGACACTGAATCTTACTCAAAACTTCAATTTTGTGCTGTATTGGCCATTCTCAAAGAAAATGTTACACCCCTGCACCACGGTGAGGTTACAGCACGCGCAGGGGCTGAAGATTACGTGTCAAAATGTCGAAATTGTCTGACATCCAATAGCCGATGTTTAATTAATCAATCTCCAGTGATGTAGTTATTAAAGAAAACAAAACTCTTAACCTTACTAAAATTCGTACGCGCATACATACCTGTGTATATGAATACGTTTTCATTATTACTAATTACGGTTTTTGTATAACAGACACTGACACTTAAATTAGTCCCCATGCATCCCGTGGACGCCCCGATACTTAACTGATTTATGTCTACGGCTAAATCGCTCTATCCTATGATTGTTCTATTTCGTGTCATTACTGTCAGAACTGTGGTAAATGTCAGGTTTTTATCATGAAGCCAAATTGACGCCATGTGACAGCAATTGTCTGTAATCGTTCCTGCCATGATGTTCAAACAGAAGAGTTTATAGTCACCGCCATGATCAGGACAACATTCTGTTCTGTGACATGTAAGTGTTGCTGTTGTTTTTTTGTTTGTTTTTAAACTTTGTCATTTCTTCATATTTTTCTCTCTTGTGGTGTCGTTAAACAAAAACAACTTTTCAATTTTGAGGGCTGGACTTAGCCCATTAGTAAAAGCACTCGCCTGATGCTCAATCGATCTGGGCCCATTGGGCTATTTCTCGTTCCAGTCAGTGCACCACGACTAGTATATCAAAGGCCGTGGTATGTGCTATCCTGTCTGTGGGATGGTGTATATTATTATATGTCAAAATTACAAAGTGTTTGACACACAATAGCCGATGATTAATAAATCAGTGTGCTTTAGTGATGTCGTTAAACAAAACAAACGTTAACCTTTTTCAAATTCGTTTTATTTTGTCTGGACTTGTCTTTTCGTTTTGAGAATGGTGCCTTGTGCATCAAAATCCCGCAAACGGGTGCGTAATACAGTTATATTGCATACTATTTCTTAATTTAATTGATTTACTTTGAAAGAAGATGAGATTGAAAACCATTTGATTAATTGGCTTAAATAGACCTCTTTCACATTCCACTGCGCAAGTGCCCGTTGCGGGGTAACCCAAGGACGCAAAACGCGAACTCACGCGAGATTTCGCAAAAATAGACCTGTGGACAAGTTGGGGGGCATAGACAATGGGAGGCCACGCAATAGGAATGTGAATATCTCCATGATTAATTATTCTATCAGTAGGGAACCCGAAAATTCTGTCGACATCCAACAAGACTTATTGGAGACATTTGTGAATTATTGAATAATATTAATGTGTGCGCGCGTGTATGTATGCAGATATTTATTGTATTTAACATGATTTAAATATTTATAAAGCAATATACAGATAAATAGATTCAGGATTCTTGTCGGGATTTCTTTTCACCAAGTTATTAAACATTTTGTTCGGTATTTGGAATAAAATTAAATAATACATATGAAATTTTAGCTATAGTATATAAAACATTAGAATCAGGCCCGTAGGAATGATATCTGGAGTTGGGGGAGGGGAGGGGGCACAATCTGTAGTGGAGGGACACAGTCTAGTTGTTGGGGGAAAAAGCCATATTTTAAACCGGTTTATAAAAGTGGGGCTATAGTCCCCCCTCCGACGTCTCGGTTGCTGCCGACCTGAGAATGGTCAGAAATGTAACTGTATTGCATATACAGCTATTTAAATTCGAAGCAAGATTATTTAACCTAAGAAAGATGTAAATTTTATTTATAACAGATTACACTAGCCGACAGCTTGATAATATGGCTACAAACTCAAGATGATCTCTTCATCATAAACTCATGAGGGTTTATTATGCACAGTCATAAGGTACCAGTCATAAGGTACTTCGTTTGAATGTTTGAAGCAAACATATTAAGTACCATGCCAGGCCCGTAGCCAGGGGGGGGGGGGGGGGGGGGGGGGGGGGGGTCGGGGTATCGGACGATCCCCCCACGCAGGATTGAGAGTTCCGCTCAAATGAAAAAAAAAAAATCGGATTTTACATATAAAAGTCCTTGTCCCCAAATGACCGGGATAACGTAGCAAGAACGTCTGTCTGAGGGTTCCATTTGCTGAAGGTTCGATTCTCCTCAGTGGGCCCCGTTTGATTATTTCCCGTCCCAACCAATGATCCATCAAAGAACGTCGTGTATGCTATCCAGTTTGTGGGATGTGAGAAGTATGCCATGTATCATTTATTATAAATACATTGGTACGACTGAAAACAAACGGTTTCTTGTCGTGGCTCTGTGACCAGGCCATTTTACATGCATACCACAATTTAATGCAACTTGTTAACGTGTATTTCGCAACAAAAGTTCGTGTATTACTTTTGAGTGTAACCGGCGTCATCTCATTGTTTGGCAAGGGGTTATATATATATATATATATATATATATATATATATATATATATATAAAAATCTGGGACCCCCCCCCCCCCCCTGTCTATGGCGCTTGCGTTTGATGAGTTCTGTTTACAAAAAAATTTCGACCCCCCCCCCCCCCCCCCCCCCCGCTAATCATGCTGGCTACGGGCCTGAAGTTATATACAATATTTATAAGTTAGACCAAATATCAAATTAGGATCGTATCGGGTTGCATGGGTCTACCACTCTGGAAAGGTTGCTGAACTTTATGTTATGTATAATCATGTACGTTGCATACTTGCATACCATATCGATATATAGGACTTCTCCCTATGCTTGTAAATGTGTATCAAAGTACTGATGGTATCGCTAACGATCTCGACCAATGTTCTCTGGTACAAAATACAAAATAGTAACCAAAGACTATTGTACATACAGATATATGTTTACTTCAAACTGATCTTCATGTAAAGAAGAAGATGTCATCTTCTAAATTCTTCAAAACAAACAACGCAAACAGCCGAGTTTACTCGGTTTCTGAAGTCATGCTAGGCCTAAGTTGTAGGTTGTCGCGTGTGACAGCTCACATGTTTTAAAATTTCGTAAATATCAGATATTATTTCAAGTGAAGTTGTATGTATCTGATATAAATGATAGTGAAAATAAAATAAAATAAAATAATAAATAAGATAAGATAAATAAATAAGTAAATAAATATATACATAAATAAATAATTTATTGTACGACTGTCTTTTTTAATGAAACGATAAGGGGAAAATAGAGCTGTGATAAAGGTCTATGTGAGTTAGGGATTTTGTTGGGATTTTTTTAGGAGGAAGGGGAGGCATATTTTATTAAATTTTAAATACTGATACATGTGGAGAATTAAACATCACTGGTAAATCCGCGTGAATATTTAACTATAATTCTAATTGTTAAAAATAGCAAACACATTCCACTAAAGTTAATTTTATTGTATGAATCTTTTAATTTTGCGCTGTTAAAATACCCTTGACAAGCGGCTCCAGAGACTTCATCTAGGTTAATGTTTCACTGCTTTTGGTCTTAAACCATTCCGATGTAAAGTTTATTAGACCGTATTTTTGCAGCCATTTTAACATCTTATACGAAATATGTACGTTAGTCGCTAGAGATTGACAGCTCCTACGAAGCTACTCACGACGCTCATGACAACTGTCGATCATGCCTCCAAATTTGTAATATATAGCCTCGATACCGTCCAATTCGACAAGGGACGGTACTCTTCGCGCACATACGCAATGGGAATGTGATAGAGGTCTATTGTTGGGATGTAATTTTATTTTCTGAATTCACATTAAAATTCACATGTCAGACGAAAATGCCCTCATCATTGCATTCATAACATTGTTTTTGTATTTCAGGGATTCAGTGAGACCTTCAGCTAGAAAGATGTTCTTTTTATGGATTATTCCATGGTGGTTCTGTTTTCAAGAAGGTCTCTACATAGTTCAAGGACACCCATGTCCTGTTCCATGTGACTGCCGCGAAGATCACGTGACAGATCTTGGCACGACTTACATTGTCTACTGTGGTCACAAGAATCTCACCCAGGTTCCGGATTTCAAACCCCTGACAGCAGTAAAACTACCGAAACTAATTTCGGTTGCAGACAATCGAATAACGGACATGAATAAAACAAATTTCCCACCAGGATTAGACATCACCATTCTAAACATTGGTGGAAATCGTAATCTATGGATCGCAGACGACACCTTTTTGCACTCGCGAAACACTCTCATCCATCTTACACTCGAAGCATCAGGGTTGTTTTTCAATAAAACACTGACTTTTCTTAAAGATTTATATCGATTGAAGAAACTGGATCTTAGCTATAATAATATGCATCTACCCAGTTACGATCTTGATGACACAGTCATACACTTAACGGATGCTTTGTTCAAAGATCAAGGATTGACGTCTTTGACTTATATTAAAATGTACGGCTGTGGTATTGGAAGTATGGCGGCAGACGTTTTTGATGGTCTCGATAATTTGCAGACTTTAGATATAGCCGTGAATGTGATGACAGACATACCAGATGCGATTAGGCAATTGAAGAACTTGAAAACTCTGGATTTCAGCAATGGCAAAATTCGCCATCTTCGAGGAGGTCGATTTCTAGGTATGAACAAGCTCGAAAAGATAAAGCTAAATTACAACAATTTAAAAATAATTGATGGTAATGCATTTAAAGGACTAGAGTCGACACTGAGAGATCTAGAACTTCGGGGATGTAGCCTGACAACTGTTCCAACAAATGCTATAAAAAACCTTAAAGGATTAAAATCGTTAAATTTGGCATCAAACAGAATTTCTCGAATCTATTCCAATTCTCTGGACGGTTCGTATTGCTTGAATGAACTAGACATAAGCAACATGAAAATCCTGTTTCGCCAAGACATGTTTGATGGACAGAAATCGTGCTTGAAAGATTTAAAACTCAGGAACATGAGTCTATCCTCAATACCGCTAAAAACCTTGTCGAAACTGCCAAATTTGCGGTACCTGTTTCTCAATAACAACTTCATCAAAGTACTGAGGAGAAATGCTTTTAAAGGTATTAGAGCGCAGACGATAACCCTTTCTAATTCCCCACTGAAGACAATCGAAAAAGGCGCATTCAACGGTCTTCCCAGACCAATGTACTTGGGAATAGAACGGACGAATATAACGAATTTGCAGTTTTTTTTCGACTACAAGGAAAACACTTTCGGCTGGCTGGGAGTGAGAGGGTCGTCAATCCCCTGTGACTGCACACTGGCACGAATCATGAGCAACATGGCCGACTCCGGCCTGTACGGATACTGTCTGTATTATGGCAGACAACTCCATTTCAGGAGCAACGAATTGCTGAGTATCCTGTCATCAGATTGCCCTTCAACCTTCACGGCAGCGCCAAAGTATGACCTTAAAACTATCGAGGAACATACTACTTTTGTAACAATATACAGCAACAATAGTTCCAACAAGCGGATTTTCATCAGTTTGGATATCATTTTATTAGTAGCTGGTAACCTTTTAGCTTTTTGAGGTGATCTTCATCATTAGTAAATACTTTCTCCTCCCTCAGCAAACAACATTTAATATTATTTATTTGAAAGTCAACTAAATCTGGACTCTACATTCAAGGATGAACAAAGGTACAAATACATTGCTAATTTGCTGTGAAGTAATACCTTCAACTACGGTTTTCCATTTAATATAGTTACATGTTTTCGTATGTAGATATTGTTTACATGTGCTAATAACTATTTAACCTTCGAACATTTCAATATTATGATATATGACCCCCCCCCCCCCCCCCCCCCCCCTCAACACACACACATACCGTTATATTATTTTTGGAAAAGTAAACTGATAACATTATATATACCAAACAATCTGATTAAAATTAGCTCTACTGGTCTTGCCAGTAGATCTAACAGCATTGCATGGACTCCCATGTCCAGGTGACATTTCATCTATAAATAACAATTTAGTGGTGCTAATTTTAATTAGATTGTATACCAAAGTTTATACTTTTTACTCAAATAGCCGATTGCTCCTTTAGCAGTACTGGTAAATGATGGCCATCTTGAACCAATGTGGCCATCTTGGAAGTTATGGTAGCTAACTTCACTTTTGTAATAAATGACTCAGAAACATAATACATGTATATACCAAATAAACAAATACTCCCTTAGTAGCACTGGCAAAATGGCAGCTATCTTGAAAAATGGCAGCCGTATTGGAATTTTGAGTGGCTAACGTTATTTTTGTAGTAAGCAACAGGCCTCGGTGGCGTCGTGATTAAGCCATCGGACATAAGGCGGTAAGTACAGGGTTCGCAGCCCGGTACCGGCTCCCACCCAGAGCGAGTTTTAACGACTCAATGGATAGGTGTAAGGCCACTACACCCTCTTCTCTCACACTAACCACTAACAATTAACAACTAACCCACTGTCCTGGACAGACAACCCAGATAGATGAGGTGTGTGCCCAGGACAGCGTGCTTGAACCTTAATTAGATATAAGCACGAAGATAGGTTGAAATGAAATGAATGTAATAAGCATACCAAATTTTATACTTGTATCATCAAATGCACGATATTTCTGTTGTCTGCCCTTCTACCTGTTTCAATGTCAGTCTTGTTTCACTAAATTGTAACTTTATCCAAAAGGGTAACTTCATTTATGTCAACCTTAAACTTGACAAAAGGATTAAACTACAAATATAATTACTGAGTAAAATGGACTGTGTACGTGGAGGTAGGTTCATAATTACAGTCCCATGTTTCTTCAATGTTTGCTGTATTTTCATTAATGTAACTCGCTACAACACGTACAACCAATACATTTACAACTGCTTTTATATGGACGAAATACCTTAAGCGATCTAAATAATAATTTTGTTTTATTTATGTCAAAAATGTATTAGACAAACATCGTTTGTTTCTTTTCGTGTATCTCTAGTTTCTTTAAAAATCCTGTTGTATTTAATACCCTCTTTTCCTCAATTTGATTGTTATTGAAATAAATTAGTATATACATTTTATATTTTATATGTATATACAATGTATATGTATTTATTACTATTGTATTATAATTATGTAATTATTGTCGTTATTATATTATATTGTGTGTATATAGCAGACGGCCTAGTAGGCTAAGTTTGCAAACTTGTGTCCAATCATTTTCTTGTTTATGCAAATCTCAGGCGAGCGCTCTACCGACAGTTAGACCCTACCCCAAGGACCTGTTAAGAAGGCGAAGGTGGGGTGTGTGTGTGTGTGTGTGTGTGTCATTTTAGAAATGCTGTATATTTATCATGTCTTGATTCACATGTATTCACCCTGTCCTCGCATCATGGTGAAAGGTACGGCCCTGCGATTTACTGCAACATGTGCAAAAGACGTATCGCAGTTGTAGATCGTTCGACTGATGCGCGATCGATCTTTGTTGGTGGGTCCAGTGGGCTATTTCTCGTCCCAGCCAATGCTCCGCAACTGGGGTAACAAAGTCCGTGATTGGCCTGTTTACTATCATGTAAGTGGGATGTTACATATGAAAGATACCTTGCTGCTCACCGAAGAGTAGCCTATGGCGTGATGGCATTGGGTTTTCTCTCTCTTTATCTGTGTGGTTCTTGACCATTTGTCCAATAGTTTTAACTGTAAATAAAAATGTCTGGAGTGCGTCGTTGAATAAAATATTTCCTGCTTAATTATAATTATTAATTGCAAGATGCTGTGAACGCTGTTAACATACAGCCTATACTCGTCTTAATGGGTCAATCGTGTCGTAGTATATTTTGTTACTTGACTCTGTCGGTTCTTCTTGATTAATCATTAAGATACTCAAGAAGATGCAAGTCAACTGCCGTCTAGTACATTTTAAAATTATATGAGGAAAAGTTAGAACAAGGAAGTGTCGTACTGAATTGTCATCGTGGCAAGGGAGGCACTTAACCTAAACTGGAAGGGACTTGCAGTAGATACTAGTAATCAGGACACACTAATAGGGTCTTCGCCAGGGAGCCAACCCCCCCCCCCCCAAAAAAAAAAACCCCACAAAAAACCCAAAACAAACAACAACAACAAAAACAAAACAAAACACCCCAAAACAAACAAAACAACAACAAACCCCAACAACAACACAAACAACAACAACAAAAACCCAACAAGAAACAAACAAAAAAACATAAAAACTAAAAGATTTCGTATGATCCTGGGGCACGACACTGGCATTAATGGGAAATTGCGCATCTGTTGGTGATTTAATGATACGTAGCCAGGCGAATGTTCGTAGACCATCGGTGAGTTTTAAGAATTTAACAAACTAGTTAATGCAATATGTAGATTTCATCATTTTATTGTCATTTAATCTACATGTACGTCGTGTGTGTGTGTGTGTGTGTGTGTGTGTGTATATTTATTTATTTATTTATTTAATTTTAATTATTATTATTATTTTTTTTTTTTTTGGGGGGGGGGGGGGAGACGTAGCCCAGTGGAAAAGCGCTCGCTTGATGCGCAATCGATTTGGGATCGATCCCCGTCAATGGGCTTATTTTTGCCCGAATTAAACGAAAATACTCATATTTGCAAACAGCTATATACACAGCTATATATAGGATTCCAAATGACGGATTTTCACATGGATTACAACTAATATTATTATTGTGAGAATTATGGAATACCTGGTGATAAAGTCTTAGACTAACTCATTTTGCCCGAATATGGTTAATACTAGTATCATATATATGTCAATCCGTTTGAAAACTCTTAAAGTGAAACACCCTAGTTTTCACTATTAGATCGGTTTTTGACAATTAAAATCGGACATTACTTAGATTTTATTGTTTAGATTATCCATTTCCGTACAACCGAAGTGTTTCTGGTCAGCCTGATTTTTCTAATACCACGAAATGCATTTTTGTTCATATTTAAAAAAAAACCCCACGTACGTCTGAGAGAGAGTAACGGTTATGGAGACCAGTTCTTGTCTATTTCTAAGGGTATTTTCCCGTTTCAGCGTCACGTAGTCTGGTTTCATTATATTGTAACTTTATCCAGATGTCTTACAACTTTATAGGTTAACCAAACTTGGTGTCCCATTTACACGGGTTGATTTGGGTCTGTGACATTAAGGTAATGTGAGTTTAGGTCACCCCTACGATTAGTAGCCTAACACGTGATTCGTCGCGTCGTAGGGTGACCTATACTAAGAGCACCTTTAGGGTAACAAGTTAACAACTAATGTAAACGCTCTGTATTGTGGATTAGTCTAAAATAATATGTGTCACGGGCGTAGGAAGATGCCAAAATGTGTGTGTGTTGGGGGGGGGGGGGGGGGGGGGGCGCACACACACACACACACACGTTGTATATATAAATACATGTATAAATATATAAAAACCATCGCTGCTGCTACAGAGTGCCCCCCCCCCCCCCCCCCCCGCTTCCTACGCCCGTGTGTGTACACTTCCAGTGCGTGTGTGTTTGTTTAACGGTGTGTTTAACTGTATGAATGAATGGACAAACGCTTCACTTAAAAGTTACTGGTGAGCCTGCGAGTGTGAGATTTTGTATTTGTCCAATTATTAAAGTTTTATCTTATTAGTAATAAGTATTATAAACAATTCTGTCTTTCCTACCACACGAGTTTGGAGTAGTATAATATGTTTTTTTAATTCCCACCACCACACCGGCCCCGAATTAAAAAAAACCCCAACCATCCGCAAGACTGATTTATGCGCTTCACGGTTAATCAAATGGCCACGCCGACAACCAATCAAATAGTTTGTGAGCGTTAGCAACACAAATGGCGCATGTTTTAAAACGAAGTAGTGGGGCATTCAGTGGCCTTGATAGGGCTTTCAGGTTGCAAAAACTCTTGTATCACTTCCTGGACGCTGGTCGTCTCTTGGTTTTCTGAACTACAAAGAAAGCAACAAAATAAAAAAAATAAAAAAATAATGATAAAAGCAAACAAAAACACAAGAAAAGAACGGGGAAAATTGACACAAAGGTGCTTCATTTAAGGGGCCGTCCATAATTTTCATTTTCACGAGCGTACAAACCGTACGCGGGGGTGGGGGGGGGGGGTGTTTATGGGGCCAGCGTACATTTTCTTTTGAAAATGAAAAATGTCGATCAACATCTTTCATTTGGGGATGTACACTTTTAGGAGGAGGGGAGGGGGTGGTCAAAAGTACTCTTTGTACACTTGTGAAAATGTAAATTATGGACGGCCCCTAACCCCATGAAGTCCTATGTTAGGACCCATTAGTTTCGCGTCTTATTGGCCCCTCTTTTTGGGTAAGGAGTGTTAGACCTACGTTGTTAATGTTTTGTTGCAGGTATTTACAGATAACATTATTAAAAGGTGACCCTGTGTGCTTTTCATTTTTTTACTAACAAGCATGTAAGCTATTTTTAGTTTGTTGTCTAAACAAATTTAGAAATGACCGCTGAAGTCCACCCCTGTACAAGGCTGGCCTGTAGGAAATGTAATTTCTTGATACTCTGTAAATGTGTTCAGTGATTTCCGAGAGAATGGTGAAGTAGAAACAATATGTGGCTCGAAGACAAGTTTAGGTTCTTAAATAAGTAAACATTTAGTTGTATATTTACATTTATATATCTAAATCATCATACTAAATATTTATCTAGGTCACATCTCGAGTCTTTGTTTAGTACAATTGGTATTTGTAGGGCCTAAATCTCGTGCCATGTGCATACGGAATCCCATTTTTGTAGGAACGGGGGGGGGGGGGTAGGGGGGAGGGTAGGAGGGGGGGGGGGGGTGGTTGTGGAGGCAGGCTGTTTTTTGCCCGAATTAAACGAAAATGCCCGAATCTTAATAACGATAATTATTAGCATTACTACCAAACAGCTATATAGGGTGGCAAACAAATCACTACGCATTTTTACATGGATTACAACTAATTTTGTGGGTGGAATAATGGGAATGCATGGTAAAAAGGTCTCAGGTCAGCATATTTTGATTAAACGTCTCTATCATTTTTGGCCGAATTTGAGGTTTAACTCCAGCACTGATGGGGGGGGGGGGGGGGGGGGGGTGCCCCCTCCCTGTCCCCCTTGTCTCGCTAGCTTATGTCTCGCTAACTCCTAAATGTTCTTCAGTTCAGTAACAAATCCTATATAATATTTATATAACATCTCACGAAGAACCCGCAGTGTACAGCAGAGTACGAGACGTAGCCCAGTGGTAAAACGCTCGCTTGATGCGCGGTCCATCTAGGATCGATTCCCGTCTGTGGGCCCATCAGGCTATTTCTCGTTCCAGCCAGTGAACCACAACTGGTATATCAAAGGCCGTGGTATGTGCTGTCCTGTGTATAGGATGGTGAATATAAACGGTCCCTTGCTACTAACTGAAAAACGTAGCCGATTTCCTCTCTAAGACTATATATTAAAATTATCAAATGTTTGACATCCAATAGCCGATGATTAAAAAAAATAAAACCAGTGAGCTCTAGTGGTGTTGTTAAACAAAACAAACTTTATCATTTAGCTCGAGCTACTGGGGTTTGGTTGAAGAAGAAGACAGGGGCGGGACGTAGCCCAGTGGTAAATCGCTCGTCTGATGCGTTGTCGGTCTAGGATCGATCCCGTTAGGCTATTTCTTGTTCCAGGCAGTGCACCACGACTGTAATATCAAAAGCCGTGGTATGTGCTATCCTGTATGTGGGATAGTGCATATCAAAGATCCCTTGCTACCAATAAAACAAATGTATCGGGTGTCCTCTCTAAGACTATATGTCAAATTACCAAATATTTGACATCCAATAGCCGATAATATTAATAATAATAATAACAAATATATATATATATAAAAATCAATGTGCTCCAGTGGTGTCGTTAAACAAAACAAACTTTAAGAAGAAGAATACAATTTAATACATTCTTGGTTTCCTAACCTGCTGGAAACATAATTTATCATTTGTTTTACTTTATGGCCAACATATCGTACAGAAAAAAAAAAAAAAAAAAAAAAAAAAAAAAAAAATAAAAAAAAAAAAAAAAAAAGGATAAAAATATATTTCTCTTAACGTTTAGATGTCTAAAAACCTTCCAACTTACCTCTTCGAGCTCGTGTTTTCTTCTACTTCGTCATTCTATTGGACATTTATATTTCGAGAAATCGCATATCCTACACGGTATTTGACATAAGCTTTTGAAATTGACTTATGTAAGTCAAAAACTTAAGTTGGTATTCATCAAACAACTTAAGAAAAAACTTAAGTAAGTCAGAGAGAAAAACTTAAGTGAGTGGTCGTTAAGGAAGTATTTCCTGTTTATAAACATCCGATGGAACTCTTTTTGAAAAAAAGATGTAAAAATACATTATATGGAGGGGAGGGGGGGGGGGGGGTGTTGTGCGGGTAAAACAATAATAAATAGAAAATAAGATAAGGTAATGTGCATAAAAAATTAGCTAGTTACCAACACATTTTATTTATTTACTTTTATTAAATTTAGAAATGTTTTCATTAATTATATTTTTTCTTCTAATAACAGCAATATTTTTCGAGATAAACAAATAATGTTAATTTAATTATTATTATTATAATAAATAAATAATAAAAAAAATAATAATAAAAGAATCGAAACAACACATCTTGCTTATAAAGACATTATAAAGTTGATAGATAACACTTTGACTGACTGAATAAAATATTTAATTAAAGGGACATTCCTGAGTTTGCTGCAGTATTTAAGATGTTATCGACTAACAGAGACTTTTTAACGATTGTAATTACATATCAAATATATTTTTCTGCATAATATATTAGTGGCTGTATATTAAACATGTTTCCGATCGTTCTAATATTTGTACTAGGTTAAATTTCATTATATTTTCTAAAATATATTTTATATAAATCCAGTTTGGGCTTCTTACAAATATTAAGACGATCCGAAACACATTGAATATACAGACATTGATATTCTAAACAAGAAAATATATGTAATATGTAAGTTTAATCGTAGAAATATTTTATTAGTCGGAAACATATAACAATGCAACAAACTCGGGAATGTCCCTTTAATGTACGAAAGGCACACTTTTTCAAGCCTATAATGGCTAGATCAACGTGTTGTTTGTTTGTTTGTTTGTTTGTTTTGGGTGTGTGGCACCGTTTAACACAATTTGCATGGCTCGGCTTTATCAACTAGCTCGTAAACTAGCTGTATTATCAACAAAGAGCTTATACATTTTTATATAAAAGCTGCAACACATACCTTATAGTAATTTATGAATCCATAAATGAAATTAATGTTTTATTTTACTATTAACGTAAAGAACGAAGCGTATTTCGAATTTCCCTCCGAGTGTCACCGAACACAACAATCATCATGGCTGCCCAGACTACAGCTGATCACATGTCGTAATTTCAACTATAGGCTGAGTATAGTCTGTTTCACAATTAAGTCATTGTCTCAAATGTGCTGAATGAAAATAGTTATATAGACAATAATAGACATATTTAGTTTTCATAAATTTTCAAATTGTTGTTTCTGGATTTTCTTGTCTTTTTTGTTTTTATTTATTGTTGTTTGTTCTGTTTATATATATATATATATATATATATATATATATATATATATATATATATATATATATATATATATATACATGTATATATACATGTATATATACACATACATATATATATATATATATATATATATATATATATATATATATATATATATATATATATATATATATATATACATACACATGTATATATACATATATATATATATATATATATATATATATATATATATATATATATATATATATATATATATATAAATTTTGCGACAATTATAATTTTATTATATTTTAATTTTAATTTTTTTACGATCCCCCTCTAAACCTCCCCCAAAGTTCCCTTGGCATTCCGCCTCATGTCATTGCTCCCCCCCAAAAAAAAATATAATTTCAAAAACACTTGATTGTTTTCAGTGTAGACAATACCAATCATTTTCGTTTTTCTGACTTAAGTCAGTTAGAAAAAAACTTAAGTCTGGTAGGCAGGTGGTTAAAAAGTTGAGTCAAAAATGGACTATAAACGACATTTATTCATCCAAAACAGGTCCATCTGCCCATCCCCTGTTAATTCGTTTTTATTTGTTTTTCATTTTAGGGTCTAAGAAAAACTGGATCCTCGGAAATCCTTTGTACTGCTAAGCCATGAATATTATTTTATTATATTTCGTAACCACCTACCTCTGGTGTCCAGCACTGTGTGATGACACTTGTCCGAATGATTGCCGGTGTCGAACTGCTAGGATACCTGACTTGGGAAATACATACTGGACGTCGTGCAACAAAAGAAATGTCCGTATTATTCCAGACCTGACTCCGTTAAAATCGGTGCCGCAGCCGATCCGCCTTGACCTCAAAATGAACCGGATCGAAGTCGTGAAGAAGACTGATTTCCCGCCAGGTCTTAAGGTCGCCATGTTGTTTCTGAGTTCGAACGAAGGAATTGAAATGAAAGACGATGCATTCGTTCACATGGCAGAATCGCTGCAGTTCCTCAACATTGAGAGAATACACCTGCAGTTCGTGAAGCATTTCACATTTCTGAGGGGTCTGGCTAAGTTAAACAAGCTCGTCATGAGCTACAATGAGCAGACGAGTAGGATTCTACCCAGAGGTCTCTACAGCGATCTGGAACTTTCGTCCCTGAAAGAGCTCTTACTGCACAACTGTGACATTGCCGAAATAAAAGATGGAGCCTTTCAGGGACTGGAGTCTCTGGAGGTATTAGATTTAACCTCCAATAAGCTGCCAGAAGTACCAATGGCAATCAGACGCTTGCCGAATCTTAGAGTGTTGAAGCTGAGTTTTAATCCCATCCGGAATATACCTGAAGCAAGCTTCAGGGGCCTTCTGAAATTGGAGAATTTAATCTTAAATGACATTTGGGGTCTTTCTTTGGATAATGGTGCTTTTCAGGGACTTGAGAATTCACTACAAAAACTTTCACTTCGAAAATGCGGATTTTCGGATATCCCCATTAGCAAGATTGGAGAACTGAAGAAACTGAAGAGTCTCAACATTGAGCACAATCCACTGACCTCTCTCGGAAAGCATTCCTTTAATGGCTCATTTTGTCTAAGCGAACTCGATCTGTCCGATACGTTGTTTCCACGAGACGCAGGGATATTCGAGGCCCAAGGAGACTGTTTGAGAGGAATAACCCTCAACAGTCTAGATCTAACCACAATACCCATTCAGATTTTACAAGGTCTCAGACATATTGGAGAGGTTAGCCTAAAAAGTAATAAAATACAAGTCCTACCCCGAAATGCCTTTGGAGGAATACCCGCTACTTCTTTGATGTTGTCGGAAAACCCCCTGACCGAAATAAAACCTGGGGCGTTCAGTGACTTACGACAACATCTCTCAATAGAACTGAAGGAAACGAAGATACCAGATATCAATTTCATTCTAGAATACGAGAAAAACAAATTTCGTGAGATCTGGTTCGATGGTACAGTTATTCCTTGCAGCTGCAACATTTCCAGGATATTTGACCTTGTAGAACCGTGGACCTTGGACGGGAGCTGTTTCATCGGTGACGTGGAATACTATCTGCGGGATCTGGAGACGAAAACAGAGCTACGAGACAACTGCACTAGTACCGAAGACGTGAAATACGTAAGCTTCAGTGGGGACGAAACTCACCAAGCCAGCACTAACGCAGGAATAACACTGGCTGTGAATACGATATGGTATGTCATAATAACACTGTTTGTGCTGTTCACAGGACTCTAAATATTGCCATAATGATAGCTTCTTTAGCCTGATGTTCGCACAGGTTTTGCTAAACCAAATTTGTTTTCGCGCAGGTTTGTATGTGCAAGCTTTAATTGTAAGGCATCATGTAGGGCTATTCCTATGGCGATAAATCACTTTCCCACAGATAGGACACTTCATATCACGATCCTTGATGTACCAATATGGGGCACTGATTGGAACGGGGGAAAACCCAAGTCCACTGATGGCGATCGATCAGGCGACCCAACGCACCTCAGGTAACATCTATTCCACTGAGCTACATCCCGTTCCACTTAGCAATCCAGATATATAATGGGAAATAATGCCTGCATAATAATATGTGTTCATTGTGTGTATAATGTTATTAACTCATGTATGTATGTATGTATGTATGTATGTATGTGTGCAATTCCGTGGGACCGGCCTCGGTGGCGTCGTGGTTAGGCCATCGGTCAACAGGCTGGTAGGTACTGGGTTCGGATCCCAGTCGAGGCATGGGATTTTAAATCCAGATACCGACTCCAAACCCTGAGTGAGTGCTCCGCAAGGCTCAATGGGTAGGGTGTAAACCACTTGCACCGACCAGTGATCCATAACTGGTTCAACAAAGGCCATGGTTTGTGCTATTCTGCCTGTGGGAAGCGCAAATAAAAGATCCCTTGCTGCTAATCGGAAAGAGTAGCCCATGAAGTGGCGACAGCGGGTTTCCTCTCAAAATCTGTGTGGTCCTTAACCATATGTCTGACGCCATATAACCGTAAATAAAATGTGTTGAGTGCGTCGTTAAATAAAACATTTCTTTCTTTCTTTTAATTCCGTGGTGTAATTTTTTTGGTGTCGGACGTATTCGTGTGAAATACAACTTTTTAAGTTTTGAAAAAAGGTCATTATAGTTATCAAACAGGATGATATCAAAAACAAAAACACAGTTTGAGCTAGGATTTGTTTTTTCGAAGAAAATGAAAAACAATTACCAGGTGCATCACAGAAGCGGGTACAGGGGGGGTGGAGATGAACCCCCCTCTTGGCCATGTGTTTTCTTGAAAGCAGGTTTTTGGTTTTGAAAGAAACCTTAAATATTAGCCATAAACTTTACTAGTTCAGTGTAAAGATGAACACCATTTAAAAATTCAAGGTAACACCCACGACTACATGGGGTGAGGTTGGGGGGGGGGGGGGGGGAGTGTGTGTGTGGCAAGATAGCCACCTTGTGACTAGTATACACGTATAAATGACAAGTGACACAAGAAAAATGTATGACTATGAGATGACAGCACCACACAATAATTGTATTATTCTAAAACTAAAGGCATATAAGATGGGGGGGGGGGGGGGGGTAACTGTGGCTGTGGCAACCCCCGGTGACTAGGGACCTGAACAAGGTGCAAGAGACATATTTTAATATTTTTGCATTTATTTGTGATAAGTAACTTTATATTTATTGATTCCACACATAATCTCTGTAAAATTAACTAGAAAATTTCAAAATAGTAAGGTGATGCCACTGAATGTGAAAATGATTTCCTCAAAGGTGACGTCACATTTACCATGTTAGTTGTGATCCTTTACAAATTTTCCAATTTATATAATTCTGGCAGTAAATGTAATTACTGGGTTTGTTATTTTGTTATGGAGATGAACAGTTAGTTGCAAGTATAATTTTTACCTTTTAAAACATAATCAGCACATTTGGCGGGAATCTGCCTTTTGCACACTTCGATAAATTCCTCTTAATCCACTTACATGGATTAAAAAAAGAAGAAAAATACTGATGGTCATAATTGGCTCTAGTTATAAAAAAAAGAAGAAAAATACTGATGGTCATAATTGGCTCTAGTTATAAAAAAAAGAAGAAAAATACTGATGGTCATAATTGGCTCTAGTTATAAAAAAAAGAAGAAAAATACTGATGGTCATAATTGGCTCTAGTTATAAAAAAAAAGAAGAAAAATACTGATGGTCATAATTGGCTCTAGTTATAAAAAAAAGAAGAAAAATCCTGATGGTCATAATTGGCTGGTATTATAAAAAAAAGAAGAAAAATACTGATGGTCATAATTGGCTCTGCTTCAAAAAAAAAAAAAAAATACTGATCAAATTCTTATTAAAAAAAGTCTCCACTATTACACTGGTATTGTATCTATATCACCAGCCAGTTGGAACTCATCTAATTAAAATTAGCTCCACTATTACATGTGGATCTAACACCAGCCAGTTGGAACTCATGTCCACAAATCAAAACCTTACTTGCAGAATCCTGCCAGTGATTTAAAACTGACAACACTGCGTAGTCCCCAATGTCCAGGTAACATTTCGTCTGTAAATAATAATTTAAATATTGACCAATCACACTATAACGTTATTTGGGAGCATACAAATTCTAAAAATATCGGGCGAGTCTATATTAGTGGCCGCAGTACAGCGAACCATACCAATACGTACGGGGTGGGTTATCAGTCTTCAATTTTACATTAAAAGTTATTTATTTATTTATAAAACTAAAAAACCCTAAATCAGTCTTCAGTTTTACATTACAAATTATTTATTTTATAAAATAAAACATGTTTTAAGGCATTCGCAATTCACACGAAACATGTCGTATACCCTCAGGATAATTCGGAATGTATTCAAATTATTTTTGAATCACTGGCAGGATTCTGCAAGTAAGGTTTTGATTGGTGGACATGAGCTCCAACTGGCTGGTGTTAGATCCACATGTAATAGTGGAGCTAATTTTAATTAGATTGGAAGAAATAAACATGCTTTATGGTGTCGGACGTACATGGTGTCAGACGTACACTATGACAGCACCACAGTAGCATGACAATTATTACATATTCAGTAATTGTTTTTACATTTTTTTAATCAACCATATAAAATTAACGTTGCATCTTAGTAACATTTTACAACCAGTTAGCAGAAGTGGAGATTAAATTTTTTTTATTTTGGTGTCGGACGTATACACAAGTAATGTATTGAAATATTATGGATAAAGTCTGCTTGAAATATAAATACATGTATATCTTTTATATATTATGTCAATTAACAAAGGACATGTCTGGGATTATTGGTTTACTTGACCACGAAATTGCCCATATATGTATGTATGTATGTGTGTGTATGTGTGCGTGCGTGTGTATGCGTGCGTGCGTGGATGTATGTATGTATGTATGTGTGCGTGCTTATGCGTGCGTGGATGTATGTGTACGTGCGTGTGTATGCGTGCGTGCGTGTATGTATGTATGTTAGCTCGAGTGTCCTCTAGTCATGGTCTGCTTATACCACGTGGTGTTAGTAGACTACGACTAGAAAACAGTCGAGTATATATATATATATATATATATATATATATATATATATATATATATATATATATATATATATATATATATATATATATATATATATGTGTGTGTGTGTTTTTATGTATATACGTGCGTGCGTGCGTGTGTGTTACTTTTGGCATTTTTTGTTTATTTTTGTTTAACATCCGGTGTTCATTAGCTATAGTCCATTTGCGTGAAAAAGGAACCGATGGATTGGCATAATAATGAATAATGTTAAAACTTATATTAAAACATATTACTGAGTTTTAAACACATACCAACTAAAACCAACATTCTGACTAAAAATGTCTGTGTAAATTGCCATTAAATTATATAGATTAATCTCATTTTTCATACATGGGTGAAGACAAAATGCTAAAACAGCTTTAGCTGCATTGCTATCGAAGTAATCGATAATGCAGTACACTGAGACAAAAGGTATTTGCAACCGTTCGTTCTAAAGGGTGTATATTACCAAATCAAATCCCATAGACGACAATAATAACATATGTGGCTAAAAGTCCTACCTGCAGCGTATCAATCGACATAAACGCCACGGATATAAATATTACCACCCCTCAGCCTTAAAGTGAATCAGAAAAACATTGGGGGTCAAGCTGCTCATTTCTGAGATATAACAGGTAGCGTCTATGACTACCCTAGTTCCGCACACAATTTTAGTACTTTTTTTTGTACAGATACCCCATACATGCTTCAAGCACAAGGATATTTGACACAGTGGTACTAGATGAAATAAAATTGCATAATTGTTTTTGCCCAGATGAAACTATTTTATTTTTACAACAAGACAAGACAAGACAAGACAAGACTTTATTTACACTCGGACCGTTACACAACGGCATAGGAGGAATATATACATAAACATTTTGTTATATACACGTGACAAGATGATTGACAGTAAATACATTAATTACAATACATTCACAAACACATATACAAAAACATACAATCACGCACATCAATATATTATGTAATAATACAGATATTTAATACAGATATACGGGTATCCAAGTACTTATAAACGAATAGATTGTTAAACGTGTATATGGTGCAGTGGATAATGATAATATTTTGTTAAATATATTTGGTTTTGATGGTGTTTGTAGTCAAGGGCGTTTGAATTCATTAGTTATTATATTTATGAAATATGATAATTTCTTTAGGGTACTAATTCCTTTATTCTCCATTAGTTCTCTAAATTTATAAGCACTTGGTCGTGTATAATAATATCGGTGTAGCAACTGGACTCTTGAATTATGGAAAAAATGGCAAATAAAAAGATAATGGAACTCGTCGCCAATGTCCATTACATTACATAATGTGCAAATTCTATCTTCTATGAGTATGCTATTCCAACGTCCAAGTTCAACGGGTAGGTAATGGTTAAACGTTCTAAATTTTAAGAGTGTTGTCCACAGTTTTTCTGGTAGCTTATTGATATAGCTTTCGAAAAATAGTTGTTCTTTGTATAAACGGTAAGTGTTGTGAGAGACAATTTACCGATTTGAAAGATTGTCTTATCCAGATATCACCCATTCCCAAGTTATTCAGTGTATTTTTAACAGTATTAATCCAGTTATAGTTAGTTCCGTTAGTAAGGTGGTCATTTAACATAATTTTGTATAAAAGAGTAGACAATTTTGATTGTTTTCCTGATATCAGTCGGGCCCAGTAACATACCATTCTTCTATATATAGTCAACTCGACAGGTGTTCTCCCTAACTCTCCATAAAGCATAAATATTGGTGTTGCGTTCTTAACAGGTATGATGTGTCTTAGAAAGTTTATTTGTACATAATTAAATATATCAACTTTTTCATATCCCCATATTTCGCATTCATATAATAAAACTGGCAGAACCATTGAGTCAAACATTTTAAGTTTACATTCGGTTGATAGATAGTTGTCCTTTGATTTTGATAGTACAAAGTACATGGTCTTGGTGTTGTTTAAGTCTATTCTTAGTAACTCGAAAGTTGTTTAATTTTGTAAAAGTAATTCCTAAGTATTTGTATTCTTTTACATTTTCTAATGTATTATTTCCAATCTTAAAATTATGTTTATAATCTCTAGTGTTACCGTTAAAAATAAATATTTTCGTTTTGTTAACCGTTTATTTTAAGTTTCCATTTATTGCAATATTGATCAAACATATTTAAGGTGTGTTGCAGGTCTGCTGCAGAGGTTGATAACAGGGCAGTATCGACTGCATATAACAAGCAAAGCATGTGTAAAGCAATATCTATTGGGTGATCTTGGTTATCTGTTGTAGGGGAAACCCCTTCACATCCATGGCTAGATAAATAATCTTCTAAATCATTCAAATACAGGGAGAATAGAATAGGGAATACATTTTCACCTTGACGGATACCGTTGTTACATGGAAATAAAGTAGATTGCTGATTATTCACAACAATCATTGATTTAAGACCTTGATACATTTGATAGATAATTCTAAAAAATTTACCGGTTATGTTATGATGTAGTAGTTTATGCCAAAGCTGTATTCTAGGTACCGTATCGAATGCTTTCTCAAAATCCACAAAACCGCAATATAATTTTTTTTTCCTTTTTTTTCAAGATATCTATTAAAGGCATATTGTCACAGACCACTGACCTATTACATGACCTAACAAAGTATTACTTAAAAATATATGTATTTAATTTGTCCGTAAATGTATTTTATTCAACCATCTACGTAACCACCATACTCCACTTAAAAATGATATTTTGTAAAAAAAAAAAATGAATTATGGCAATGGTCCATAATTCAAAAATTAACATTGCTGAGAGGGTTGGCATGGATTTCACTCCATTATGGTGTAGTTAAAGTGATGCTATAGCTAGGTTTGGTCTGTAAAAATTAATGTAATTTTGATTTATTATTAATTTTTAAGGAAATAAGGCCCATACATCTGTGACAGTATGCCTTTAAGTGATGTAATGTAAAAATATGGTCTGTAGTTGAATAGCCTTTACGGAACGCGGTTTGGGCCTCACTAATGGTATTATTTTCCTCAATAAATAAACTTAAACGGTTATTAAGTAAAGTTGTGAACAGTTTAGAGCAGCAGCAAAGTAATAATATTTGTCGGTAATTTTCGGGATGTAGCCGACTTCCTTTGTTTTAAAAAATTGGTATAATAATACCGGTATACCATTCATCTGGTAAGACTCCATTATCAAAAATAGTATTAAAAAGTTTAACATAAACTGGCATGAGCGACGTAGCGGTTGACTTAATGTATTCGTTAACTACCGTACTCTATCAACACCTGCTACTTCGGGGGCGTAGGGGGTGGGGGGGGGGGGGGGGGGGGGGTTCGGAAGCAAATGGTCCGCTTTCAGTACTAAAACATACAGGTTTATAAATATGGAGTTTCGGGTGGAGCAGAAACAAAATAGAAAAAGGTCCACTTGGTTCATATTCGAACCCCCCCCCCCCCCCCCCCCCCCCCCCCCCCCCCAGGTCCAGATCACGCTACGCCCCTGTACTTTATGATATTTTAGTTGTTTTATGGCTTTCATTATTGCATCTGCACAGAATCTTTCGTTAATAATACTGTCATTGTTTACTTCATATAGTACTTCATCCATGTTAAAATCAAATACGTTATCATTATTTGGTTCGCCCTTATTTAAGTCGCTGAAATAGTTGAAAAATGTATCAATAGGAGGAACGTTAACGTTGTTATCTAAGTTATCTTGTTTCTTAAGTATTTTATAAAAGGCTTTGGGATCATCTAACCGTAACCGTCTCAATTTAATTTCTGTTTTAAATTTATGTTGTGCAAAAGCTTTAAGTATACTCTTTTTATAAGACTTACTGGCGTTAATTAATCTCATTTTATTATCTGTAGTTTTATTTCTAGCGTATATTGTTTTGGCCTCGAGATACTTCGTACGTAAATGTTTGTGTCTTAGCCCGAACCAGGGTCGCTTGTTGTGCGCTGACCTTTTGTTACAGCTGTCACTGTATACACGCACGTGACCGAATGTCGAGGCTGCCGTGTCTAAAAATAGATCTTTTAACATATCGGTGGCTTTTGTGACACGTGCTTTTGTATTAGTAGACTCGTCGTCAAGAATTAGAGAAATGCTTTCGATTATGTTGTCGATATTATTTATAAAGTCTTCACGTTTACTAGGAACCCATTTTGCATGCTATTTCCCTTCTTACACCGTTACTATGATCTACATGATTGTATGCGTCAGTATAATTACATTTACACGAATATGTAACATTGTAAGTATTAGAGCACAATGGCTATCAGAAAGAAATGGGTCAAAATCACATATTTGAAAATCAGTTACATTTTTAAAAACATGGTGAGTACCTATAGCATAATCAATCAGGCTGCAGTCTTTACTTGTGACTTTACCAATAAATTTATCAGTCCCACATCTACCGTTGAGAATATATATATTATGTAACTTGCATAGATCTAAAAGTTTCACTCCATGCCAGTTAACCCTTCCTATGTCTTGACTTGCCCTATCTCTGGGAATACTGAGATTGTCAAGATTTGTTATATCATTCATAAAATTATTCATGTCAACATCATCAGTGTAAACATCATCAACTGTAGTATAATCCAGAGAACATTTAGTTCTGGCATTAAAGTCACCTAGCAGGAGCAGTGGTTTTCCTGATTCTACATTTTGAAATATTTGATTTTCGATAATATTAAAAGTGTCATCTTTATAATATGGTGAGCCAGTAGGTGAAATATATACAATGCCAACCATTAAACAATTATCTTCATATCCTACCTGTGGGAAGTGCAAATAAAAGATCCCTTGCTGCCTGTCGTAAAAAAGAGTAGCCTATGTGGCGACAGCGGGTTTCCTCTAAAAACAGTGTCAGAATGACCATATGTTTGACGTCCAATAGCCGATGATAAGATTAAAAATCAATGTGCTCTAGTGGCGTCGTTAAATAAAACAAACTTTACTTTACTTTCTTGGTTTGAGTGCCTGTGATACTAAGCCAAGAGATATATTGGGACCGATTTCTTTCACCGACTTTAACAATATCAGCTAATTCATGTTTAACACTAATGACAATGCCGCCGGAGGGTCTGATACCTTTTCTCTTGTTGAAATAAGTTGTGTATCCTGGGTAACTGTTGAATTGTTATATTGATGATGCTCATCACACTGTTGTTTCATTTTACCATAGTTTGACACCCAATAGCCGATGTATTTTTCATGCTGGGGTGTCGTTAAACATTCATTCATTCATTTATTCATTCATGTATCCTGGGATAAGATCTGGTTTACAGTCTGTTTCATCAGTTTTGCTTTCTTGAAAACACAGTATTTTGATATTAATAATGAGAAATCAGGTGTAATTAGTTTACTTTTTAAACCACAGACATTCAAACTAAGTATTCGCAACTTGGTATAGTCATTGTTTATATCAGTGTATGCTATTTCATTATTAACTGAATAATTAGCTTCTATCATGTTGCTTTGATTGTTAACATATGGCTGGTTAGATAAAAATATGTTTGGGTTGTCATGATGCCTGTTTGGTGAAATATGATCAGATAAAATACTGTTCAGGTTAACATGGGACTGTTTAGTTAACTTGTTTTCAGATGTGTGTTTGTTATGGTTGTCGATGTTGTTGGTTACTGTATTATTCAGGGTGTTCAGGGTGGTCATCTGGGCTTGATGAGGGGTCATAGTTTGTGCAACGTGATGGAAACTATGGTATGCATCAGCATGTACAACATTTTGTGAACTTGTCACAGGCAAGGCATTAAAAGTATTATTAACTATTGGCTCACAATATGCATTCATATCTGTATGCACAAGGGTTTGTGAACTTGTCACAGGCAAGGCATTAATAGTATTATTAACTATTGGCTCACAATATGCATTCATATCTGTATGTACAAGGGTTTGTGAACTTGTCACAGGCAATGCATTAAAAGTATTATTAACTATTGGCTAACTATATGCATTCATATCTGTATGTACAAGGGTTTGTGAACTTGTCACAGGCAAGGCATTAAAAGTATTATTAACTATTGGCTCACAATATGCATTCATACCTGTATGTACAAGGGTTTGTGAACTTGTCACAGGCAAGGTATTAAAAGTATTATTAACTATTAGCTCACAATATGCATTCATATCTGTATGTACAAGGGTTTGTGAACTTGTCACAGGCAAGGCATTAAAAGTATCATTAACTATTGGCTCACTATATGCATTCATATCTGTATGTACAAGGTATTATTAACTATTGGCTCACAATATGCATTCATATCTGTATGTACAAGGGTTTGTGAACTTGTCACAGGCAAGGCATTAAAAGTATTATTAACTATTAGCTCACTATATGCATTCATATCTGTATGTACAAGGGTTTGTGAACTTGTCACAGGTAAGGTATTAAAAGTATCATTAACTATTGGCTCATTGCAAACACTCATATTTGTATGTACATCAGTTTGTGAACTTGTCACAGGTATGGCATTAAACATGTTATTAACTATTAACTCAGCATGCACAATCATGTCTGGATCACTATGATTATAACGAGGGTAAGTGGGATGAACATCATAATATGCAGGGTCATTATATACAAAGTATGGTGACCTACCCATGGCAATACTAGGTACTGGCATGTTAGTATTATTTTCTGTCTCCTGATATTGACAGCTAGAGTAAGTGGGATAGTCAACAGAAGATAAAGAGTTTCTTGTTTTACAGGTATCCATAGGTATGTTACTGAATGTATTATTAGTTACCAACTCACTAGGTGAGTAGGTACATACATTTCTGTCTCTTTGTTTCCACAGCTAGGATAAGTGGGGTAAGTGTCAACAGATACGTTTTTTTTTAGAATTACAAGAATTCATAAGTATGTCACTGTAATTGTCTTTAAATATTACTTCTCTAGGAACTGGCATGTTTGTCTCACTAGGGAGAATATGGTAAGTATCTACAGAAAATGGGTTTCCTGATTGACAGGTACCCACCAACACACTCATATTTATCACCAATCACAGGACTTGTGGTGTTCATTTCTCTATCAAAAGTTTGGTGCATCTCAAACTTTAACCCAGCCGGAAGTTATTTATTTGGTTTAGTACTACCTAAAGAAACTATATCTATATCTATATCTATATACACACACACACATACATACACACACACACACACACACACACACACACATCCACACTTAATTTGTTTTCTTAAAAAAACGATATTTGAGTTCGCATGGGTTTAAAACTTGATAATATATTTTTATATGAATTTTAACTTTATTCAGTATATAGTTATATACCAATTCATTGGTTTCCTTTTCACGCAGACTATAACATATATTTATTTTTATATATGCATTTATTCTTCTTTTTGTTTGAAAAAACCCCACGTACACACACACACACAAATGTTGTGGTTTCTTGTTACTGAAATGGTTTTTTTCATTCTTCCGTTGTTTTGATCAATATACTAGTCAATGTTATTGAAACTAAGCCGGTTATAATCGCATTACCCAGTTTCACGTAGGTGCTATGTCATAATTTAGTGGAAACTGATAATAAAGAAAATACATGATACAAGCCGATGAACCATGTGTGTATTAAAGCTTATTTAGTAATGCCAGACCTTAAAGGCATATTGTCACATACCACTGACCCATTACATGGCCTAACAAAGTATTACCTGAAAAAAAATATATATTTGATTTCTCCCTAAATATACTTTATTCAACCATCTACGTAACCACCATACACCACTTATTAATGATATTTTGTAAAAATAATTGAATTATGGCAATGGTCCATAATTCAAAAACTAACATTACTGAGAGGGTTGACATGGATTTCACTCCATCATAGTGTAGTTAAAGTGATGCAATAGCTAGATTTGGTCTGTAAAAATCAATATAATTTTGATTTATTATTCATTTTTAGAGAAATAAGGTCCTTAAATCAGTGACAGTATGCCTTTAAAAATCTTCAAATACAATTCTGGTACAGAAAACCAGTCGTAGCTAAGAGATCAGGGTTTCTGACTGACAAAGAAATTGAAATACGGAAATTACAGTCAGGTCTGGGACTGAGGGGTAGGATGGGAGACGGGTGGTAGAACATTCCAAGAAATCAGTGGTAAATATTTAGGGGGTGGGGACATGCTCGAAACCTTAGTGGTACATGAGCATGGAATTTTGTTTTCCGATCGGATCAAATACCCCTCGGTACTTGCCCGTGTCTGTTTATTTCCACATCACAATTTATTATGCCTTGGTCTCAAAAGTATTCACTTCTCATTATACAGAGACATAACCCAACATGTTCGCTTGTAGTTTTTATTTTATTTATTTATTGGTGTTTATTTATATCTGGGGTGTATGTAGTAATATCCAGGTGGGTGTAGAGTTGTCACCCTTGAGCAATTTAAGATATTCAAGATAGCCGCCAGAGAATCTGAAAATCAACATAGTGCTATATATCTGTAACCAGATATGGTAAAAACATTAATTATATTTCTTTTGTATGTTTTAAAAAACAAAGAATTCAATAAAATGATTATCTGAAGCAGATAATAGAAAACAATTAATATAATATTCAAGATGGCCGCTAAAAATATACGATCAACAAAGTGCTTATATGTCTCTATAACCAGATATGAAGGAAGAAGGAAGGAAATGTTTTATTTAACGACGCACTCAACACATTTTGTATATGGTTATATGGCATCAGATATATGGTTACGGACCACACAGATAATATAGAGAGAGGAAAACCCGCTGCCGCCACTTCATGGGCTACTTTTTTCGATTAGCAGCAAGGGATCTTTTATATGCACCATCCCACAGACCGGATAGTACATACCACAGCATTTGTTATACCAGTTGTGGAGCACTGGCTGGAACGAGAAATAGCCCAACGGGTCCACCAACGGGGATCGATCCTAGACTGACCGCCTATAACCAGATATGAATATGAATGGTCAATGATACAGAATTTTACGCCATTAACGACTTTAGATGATATAGTGGCATTGTGTACATGTATTTGTAAAATGTTTGTTTCGATGGCTTAAAACTAATTTACATTTAGTTACATTTCTTGATTCGTTTTATGCTAGTTATAAAAATAGTTTATTAACATATAATAGCTTGTTGTGGTAATTACAATTAAAGGTGCTGTGTCAAAGTTGCAATAATGGCAGTTCTCGCCAAAAATATTTATTGATGTTTGGTTTGAAACATAAAGTTTATACCTTCAGCTATATGACTATAAAAAGATATACATGTGTATATAATAAAAACCAAGTAATTCCATATAGTAGAATTTTTTTTTACTTTTAGGTGTGTGTGTGTGTGGGGGGGGGGGGGGTCTTTAGAGTGTGTCACATGCATTAACTAGTGGCGTCACTGTTCTATGTGTACACATTCAGCATCCAAAAATCTTTGCAATCACCTGACAAAGAAACAAAGATGATGACCATGCTATATTTAGCCACATATTATTAGGGAAACCCCTCTTGTCGCCCAGTACAAGACTTTTTTTTAAATTATTATTCTAGAGTTAACTATGAAAAGATTATGCACGGGGTCCATTAATTTGTAGTTATTTATTACAAATAAATGAGAAAATAACGAAATATTGTAGTTTCAGTTCAGTTAAACTTTATTTCCGTGCTTATATCCAATTAAGGTTCAAGCACGCTGTCCTGGGTACACACCTCAGCTATCTTGGCTGTCCAGGACAGTGGGCTAGTTGTTAGTGAGAGAAAAAGAGGATGTAATCGTCTTAAACCTACCCATTGAGTTGTTAAAACCTACATGGAGCCGGTATCGGGCTTCGAACCCAGTACCTACCAGCATTATGTCCGATGGCTTAACCACAACACCACCGAGGCCGGTATTGTAGTTTCAACTTTGACATAGGACCTTTAAGCTAGTCTACTGTTGCGTAAAAATGGTATGCACTGAACAATAATAAAATAGTACAATCCTGTATATCTTTCTTGTCTCATGTTTTTTAATATTATCGAACACGTTTACAAACTACAAAGCACCACTGAATCTTTTTTATTCATATTATTTAATAAGATGTATTATAATATATAGAAAATAACGCTTGGTGCACAGCTACCAGTTAACGCCGACTCGACTGTCTGGGCAAAACTGCCTCGATTAGACTGTCATGTCGGCCGGTGTATGCAGGTGCACATTTTCAGATATTTTCATTTCAATTTCGTGCTTATTTCCAATTAAGGTTCAACCATACAGTCCTGGGCACACACCTCAGCTATCTGGGCTGTCTGTCCAGGACAGGGTGTTAGTTGTTAATTGTTAGTGGTTAGTGAGAGAGAAGAGGGTGTAGTGACCTTACACCTACCCATTGAGTCGTTAAAACTAACTTGCGAACCTTGTACCTACCAGCCTTATGTCCGATGGCTTGACCACGACGTCGTCGTCATCGAGGCCTGTCATTTTTAGACTACTGCCCACTCGACAGTATAGTCGGCGTGAATCGGTAGGTGAGCACCAAGCATATGCGTTTCCTTTTGTTCCGTCCAAAAACCACCTTTCAATCTGACGATTTGTAGAAACAAAAAGCTGTATATTATTATATCCACTGGGCCTAGGAATAATGTAGTATATTATATAACTTTAAATCATTGTTTTAAAAAAAAAACCCAAAACCCGAATCTGGATAACATTTATTCATGTTAGCATTACTTCCAGACAACTATAAAGGGTTGAAAACGGATCACTACTCATTTTTACATGGATTACAGCTAATTTTGAGGGTAGAATGATGGAAATATATGGCAAAAAGACTTCAGCTTAGCAGATTTGGCCCGAATATCTCTATCTAGGGTTTCGTTCTAGCTCGGAGGGGGGGGGGGGGGGGGGGAGGGGGGGGGGGGGGGGGGGGGGGCCCTTTAGCGGGGGGGGGGGGGCCCTTTAGCGGCTTTTTCTCTGTGTAGGTACACCACAACTGGTATATCAAAGGCCGTGGTATATACTTTTAAAACTAAAACAATGATTCAAGCTTGTGTAATTTAGTGATTAATCCTAGGCCCAGTGCGGTAGGCCTACATATAATATGCAGCCTGTGTCACTACAAATTAGTTCAACCTTTAGATATTTGCTCTTAAAGGTTGCGTTCTAGAAGGGACAAAAGGGGAGTCCTTATATAAAATGGTTGTGTAACATCTCTAGCCAACCATACATACTAATTTACGACAAACGCAACTGTTTAGTTTACTGTTTACGCAATGCTTTCTCCGCGTTTAGGATTTGCAATAAACTTGTGATCATCACCGTGCATAAATTCGACCTGGAGATATTTGTAAACAGACGATCATTTTCTGTAATAAATATTTACATGCTATTTTACATCCTAGTTGTGTGTTTTTTGCTATAACATAGTTTTACTGGCTGCAAACATTGTATGGCCTTAATAGTTGGAATCGTCTTATCGAATGTTGTGTTACTGGCTGCATCCTATGCAAAAGTAAGAAAAAATATTTTTTTAGCGACACGACTAGAGCACATTGATTATTAATAATCGGCTATTGGATGTCAAACATTTGGTAATTTTGACAAATGGTCTGAGGAAAGCCGCTACATTTTTTTCATTAGCAGCAAGGGATCTTTTATTTGCACCAGCCCACAGACAAGATAGCATTTATTTACGGTTATATGGCATCAGACATATGGTTAAGGACCACACGTATATTAAGAGAGGCAACAAACGCTGTCGCCACTTCATGGTCTACTCTTTTCGATTAGCAGCAAGTGATCTTTTATATGCACCATCCCACATACAGTATAGCACATACAACAGCCTTTGATATACCAGTCGTGGTGCACTGGCTGGACGAGAAATAGCCCTATGGGCCTACTGACGGGGATCGATCCTTTACCACTGGGCTACATCCCGGCCCTGGATCCTATATAGTTTCAGTCAAGTGAAGGACAAAAGGACTATTTGATCTCGGGGACAGCCTCAAAGCAGATTTCTCATTGACTCTTATTACTGGTTTTGACATTTATATTTTGCAACATTATGACCATAAACCAGAGAAGATAGAAGCGATCCATACCTGCCTGAAACCTCTTAAAAAGGTATATGTTTTTTGTATGGACAATCAGCATGCTTACAGGTTCTTAATTTTTAAAAAAGGAACTCGTTAAGCCAATCTGGGTACGTTGTGTGTGACAGTCTTTCTGGTTACAGCCAGTAGTTGGGACATAAAAAAGTCATTGCTCAAGATTTATTGCAGTGGGATAGGTTAAAGTTACCGCATAAACAGACGAGTGGTATGCATGGTTATTTGCACACTTTTGATGTTGTGATTGATAGCCGATAGTCCAGAGTGCGTAGCATGAAAACTTCCACCACCCCCCCCCCCCCCGAAAAAACAACAGCAACAACACACCCCACCCTAAAAAAAACAACCCCAACAACCCTCCACCTAGCCCGAGTACTCTGACTGTAAGAGAGCTAGACGGACATTTGGACATAAACACGCTCTCATTACAGTCAGAGACCAACCTATGTCTTTTTTTGGCAATTCCTGACTACCAAACGGTAGGCAACGAGTCCCGCTCTAATACCACAACAATCCTATGTTTGACGTCAAATACCTTTACATCAATCATTTTCGAGTTAAGTGATACAAAAAAATCCACATATTAATCACTAATACACTTACTACAGAAAGAAACCCGACAGCACCCACATTCAGCTACGCTTCGTGACACTCCGTCGCAACAATTGCAAAGCTCGGCGATCTATTTCGAGACGTAGACCACGTGATCGCGCACTGGGCGATTCCGCCTTGTGCAGCAGTTACAGGGGCCGTCTCATATCAAGCGAAGTTACAACATGGAAGAGTTGGCTAATGCCGTTTTGGATGAATTTGGATTTCATTACGTCATTAAACCAAAACAATTACACATTATTGACTCCATTTTGAATTTGAAGGATACATTTGGGGTGTTATCGACAGGATACGGCAAAAGTATGTGCTACGTACTGCCTCCTCTTATGAGATGACCCCTGTAACTGCTGCACAAGGCGGAATCGCCCAGTCTCGAAATAGATCGCCGAGCTTTGCAATTGTTGCGACGGAGTGTCACGAAGCGTAGCTGAATGTGGGTGCTGTCGGGTTTCTTTCTGTAGTAAGTGTATTAGTGATTAATATGTGGATTTTTTTGTATCACTTAACTCGAAAATGATTGATGTAAAGGTATTTGACGTCAAACATAGGATTGTTGTGGTATTAGAGCGGGACTCGTTGCCTACCGTCTGGTAGTCAGGAATTGCCAAAAAAAGACATAGGTTGGTCTCTGACTGTAATGAGAGCGTGTTTATGTCCAAATGTCCGTCTAGCTCTCTTACAGTCAGAGTACTCGGGCTACCCTCCACCGAAACTAAAAAAAAAAAAAAACCCAAACCCAACAACAAAACTATGAAGTCAATAAAAAACCCCACCACCAGTATTCAACTCTGTGCGAACATATTTCGTGTTTGTAATCTCAGATCTAAGACTTCTTTGTCGAAGAACTGTATACATTATCGATTATCGATATGTATGGTGGATTATATAACAATGCCTGCAGTTCGTATTCACATGGGAACGGAGTTTTTGGCACCGACCTGCGGTATTAATCAATACAAAATCTAATTAACTCAAAATAGCACCGACGTCAGATTGGGGTAATAAGCCTACTCGGATTAAAAACAAAAACAAATTCTAGATGACAGGCTTTACAATATAGACTTATTTTACTGAAATAGTTTCGTATATTTGTACCTAATAAACACAGGAAACCCGACGTGTGAGTTATCTCAAAGCCATCGGAAGCGTAAGAGGCCAGGGGCAGGCTACTCTACAATAATGCATTCCTTCACAGTTAAAATTCATATTAATACAGAGCCCCCGCACCCCAAGTTGCGGTCATCTTCCGACGCATAAATGCATCATCATTAAATGTCTCTGATATTTATTATATTGATTATTAATAAAGTCCACAAATCATCATAATACATGAATGTGCCATTATTTTTAGAAAACTTATTTTTGACACAAACGCATTCAATGACGTAGCCAGCATGAGGCAGACGAGGTGCTTGCCTCATCTGAAATTTCCCCAGATTTATTTTATTTTCCCCATGACACTAATATTTATTATATTTTTCCCATGACACTGATATAAATTTTACAGGTCTGGTATTTCCTCGGCGTTATTTCCTCTCTGGCTAAGTCCCAGGTATTGATATCGAACTTGCACATTTCGCCATGACATGTTTCATTCTTTGCGGTTTTGAGCAGTTTAGGGTCAAAAGACAATCCGCTTACTCATCCCTTCCCTTATTCCAAACTAACTAGCGTAGGTCTGGCTAAAACACGAGCCTGTAATACGTATTTCACATGCTGTGTGAAGCAATACCACACGTGTACGAGATAACGGCAACAGCTGGTCACTAATCAATAATACAAGCACATCTGCTTTTACCCAGAAATACAAAATATGAAGTATTAATAAAACCCGTGACTAATATTCGACACAATCGTGTAACAGGAAATATTACTAACAGGAAAACTATACCCAGCACAATCTATGTGTCGTAAAAATTAGTAATATATGATGGATAGTAAATATGCCAGGACAGAGTCGTAAAACATATCATCTTCGTGAAGAACAATATCAGCCCCAAATTCAACCAGCGAACGTATCGCTAACTATTTGACTAGACTAGCGAACGTGTGTCTGCTCGGTATGGCTGAACTCTGCTCTGGTATCAGTGGCGGATCCAGAAAATCCATTTGGGGGGGGGGGGGGGGGGGGGGGGGGGCATTGACATGAGGTGGAACTTTAAGGGAGGTTTGGAGGGGGATTGTAACAAAATGAAAATTAATATATAATAAAATTACAACTATCGCAAAATTTGGGGGGGGGGGGGGTCCGGGCTTCCCTCTATTTAGCAAATTTAAAATGGTGGGGAGGGTATCGATGCTAGTGTACGCTTTTAAAACCAAACAACCTAGACAAGTCAACACTTTTGATATCCAAAATGAGTACATGGTAAAAATTGTAAACAGTTGTAAATGGCCCCTAAAATACTACCATCTCTCTATAAATATTTAACATCATCGGAGCATGAAAAATACATCAGTTATTGGTTGTCAAACTAAAGCTGTATCCTAACCGGACGCGAGAGATTATTTTAGAAATCATTATTTCAATCCCCTTCATAGTCCATTCCTTGACGTGGTGAGGGGGGTTGTATGTATCAGTGACCCAGAGAGCTATGCCAGCAAGAGTTTTGGCTTCTGTTAGGGACACCCAAGCTGGACTGATCAGTGGGTTGAGGCTAGACTGATACGGACTAAGGGTGAGGTAATCCCAACAGAAACCTCGAGTGCTGAAGTCAGAGGTATTGGGCCGCACTCTAATAGACCACAATACCATTCATCAACAGCTATTATGACTACATTGATTTCAAATGCTGTATCCTAAACAGATGCATTGCAACATCTGTCGCGCCGTATGCATTTGTTTAGAATACGCCAGTTGAAATCAATGATTTCTAAAATAATCGCTCGCGTCCAGTTAGGATACAGCTTTAGGTAAATGCCCTAACTCTCGGAGTTACATGTAAAAGTCAGCAGCTAAAAGCTGTGGTACGAATTTACAAAGTCTGATTATGTCTTACACTAAACAATGCTTAAACACCTGTGTTTAAAACAAAACCCAGGCTCTGTAAATTCGACCCCATAAGTACAAAACAAACTAGAAAGAGATGTAAGGAATGACTTTAATATGTACACATGAAGATGGTAAATATGAAATTGTGTTGTTCACTCAGCCCCATTCACACCAGCCAGTTTGTAGGACTCTGTCGTCACGAGACGTCCATGCTGGATTCTCCTCTTCTGTCTCCAGCAATGTGAGATACAACCATCTGTAGTAATCTGGCAAATGAAAGAAACAAAGGAAAGGAATGTCTGTTTCATGACACCTCAGCACATTTCAAAACTATGGCTAGGTTGTGTCTACTCACACAGCATAACTACACCTGAGCCCCATTCCACGAGGGCAGGATGCAACCCAGTAGTAATGCACTCGCTTGATGTGCGGTCGGTTTGGGATCGATCCACGCCGGTGGGCCCATTGGGCTATTTCTCATTCCAGCCAGTGCACCGCGACTGGTATATCAAAGGCTGTGGTATGTGCTATTCTGTCTGTGGGATCGTGCATATAAAAGGTGCCTTGCTACTAATGGAAAAATATAGCGGGTTTCCACTCTATAACTATATGTACAAATTACCAAATGTTTGACATCCAATAGCTGATGATTAATAATCAATGTGCTCTTAGTGGTGTCATTAAAGCAAAACAAAACGTTCCACAAAGTGATCTTAGTGCTAGCATCACCTTATGTACATCACCGTAAGTGTATAAGGTAGTCATGTACTTTTAGGTGATCTTAGCGCCAAGATCGCTTCATGGAACAGGGCCCCGGTCAAGAGAAAGATAAACCTACGGCCACTACACACATTACTCCTACTGATAAAGCAGCAAAGGATCTTTTATATGCACTTTCCCACAGGCAGGACAGTACATACCACAGCTTTTGGTGTATCTACATTCAACTGTGTTCATTTTCACTGAAAGCAAAGGAACCTTTTACACAGCCATGGTCTTTGATGCATAGATCTACAAGTGACAGATGATAAAAAAAAAATCTGCATGGTTTGATCTAGCCTTTATAAATTTCAAAGAAACAGAGGTAAACACAAAAACGACCTGAATATAAAAGATGATGATGTTGCCACCATCAGAAAAGTAAAAAAAATATATATCTTGGCTTTAGTGACTATAATCCAAGGCAAAAAACTACAAGAGTACCAGTGAGGTACATGATACACCCATCAGGAGTTTGATGGAGAAGCACACACATTATTGAATTTGTTACAATTGATAAGGACAAACATTTCCTTTAATGTGCAGTAATGCATTTAAAGGAGATCGCTGTGACTTAGGTATGGTATGCAACACACCACCATCCTAAATTGTGCTAGCATGCAAGGTTTCCCATGCCTTCCCATGTTGGACTTGGAAACACAGTTTGATGATCCTATATGAATTGATAAAGAAGATATGGCCCAAACAAGGATTTCTTTTAATATGCAATAATGTGTGAAAAGTAGGTCATGGTGACCTAATTATGGTATGTGACACCTTCATCCCAAGTTGTACTTGCATGAAAGGTTTGATGATCCTATATGAATTGATAACAAAGATATGACCCAGACAAGAATTTCCTTTAATGTGCAGTAATACGTGAAAAGTAGGTCGCAGTGACCTAGTTAATGGTTCGCAACACACCACCATCCCAAGTTATACATGCATACAAGGTTTGTATGAATTGATAAGAAAGATATGCCACGAAAACAAAACGTTTATGATTGGACGGACAGACTAATTGAAGTACGGACAGGCAGACACTGCCATACAATAATACGACCCCGCAAAGACGGGAGTGTAAAAACAACACACAGAGAATCAGGTATTTTTAAGCATGGATCAAGATCATTCAAAACAATCATAGAATCTTGTTCTTCTCTTACCTGTTAGGTGGTAGACTCGTTTGTATTAATGATCGAAACCCCTGAAATTTGACTGCAATGAGATAAAGAAAACACCATAAAATAATATTCTAAAACAAAGATTTAATTTTTTAGATTATAATTAGGGAATAACGTAATTGTCAACTACATGCATGGTCAGTTATTAATACTCCAAATATTTAATATACTACTACTATAATAAATAAACTCTGATTGTATTAGAATTTTGTGTTACACATAGAGTGGTTTTATCAACTTTTATATACATTCAGAGAACTCAAAAGCATGCAGTAATTAACTAAGTAAATGGACATAAATAATAATAATAATAATAATAATAATAATAATAATAATAACAACAAAGCATTCAAAAAATAAAAACACTGTTAGTAAATTTGTCTCAACCAACCACAAATAAAGGTTTATGAAATATGTAAAATAAAACTAAAAACTTGACCAATCCAAGGGGGATAATTTGTTATTATTCCACACACAAAAAAAGGAATCCTCATTACACTTAATCTTACAGACATGTTAGAACTTGCATGAGCCCAAATTGTGATCTTTTCTGATAACTAAAACTGCAACCCCTCCCCCCAGAAAACCCCACACACATTTAAAATAAGAAACTAAACATTTTTAAAAACTAGATCATTCCAATGCATTGAAATACATGTGTGTATGCAAGACTTAAATCTTTTCCATGTGGATACATGGGATAAATGTACCAAGACGTATTAGGATGGGATGATGATTATTATTTTTTTAAATACGATGCGATTTATTCATGATACTTTTCACAACTATGCCAACTATAGCACATACTGTTTAATAAACTATTTTAAGAAAAACTTTTATTTTTAATGGTCTGGGACCTATTTCACAAAACATCGCAAGTTTACGTCTGCAAATATCAGGCCGTACACTTACATGTGTTTGGCATCTATTTCACACAGAAAATTACATCATTACAGAAGATGGAGTATTTTAAGGACAAAAGAAAATGACATATGTGTACTTTTGACTATATTTATTGTACTATAATAGTAATAAGAATTGTAGTTTAGTCGTAGATTTACGTTTACGTGTAAAACCTAGCTTAGGATGTTTTGTGAAATTGGACCCAGTTGTAGTAAAACAATTGTAAATAAAAATATCATAAAAAGATAAATTAAAACAACTATTTTTATAATTTTACCACACTATGTTAGAGTGATGGGTCTGGCATAGCCCAAGCAAACATGTCACGGGCAACAGAATCTAGATATGAGCAGGGCTATAGCGACTTCCACATGTCAGACTTATTTTACACACACACTGCCTCTCACACCTCCCATTTTTCTCTCAAACTCCTCCAACCCTCCTCCACACTCACCCGGATCCACCCTCAGACAGCCGTTGACGACGGCAACCTGGATGACTTGAGCGACTCTCTCGAGCGCGACGTGCACGCAGGGTTCGTCCTCGGAGAGCCCCGACATCTTGTAGAGGAAGACGAGCGAGTTGACGATGTTGAACAGGTCAGTGATGCTCAGCAGGTACTGAGACATGTGGTTGTTCTCGCAGAACTCCAGACTCTGCAGCAGGCCCAGATGTAGCCGCGACAGCACGGACAGACCCTTCGACAGCTTGCTCTGCGAGAAGCCCGGGTGGTTCGATTTGGTCAGTTTGTGAGCCACAACGGGTCCCCTGATGCACCAGCCCGTGAGGCCCGGGATGGGTGAGGAGTACGTGTTGTGTATGCTGATCTGCCGCACCGACTCGCAGCACAGCGTGCAGTCCTG
The DNA here is from genome assembly GCF_016097555.1 of Gigantopelta aegis. Lineage (NCBI taxonomy): Eukaryota > Metazoa > Mollusca > Gastropoda > Neomphalida > Peltospiridae > Gigantopelta > Gigantopelta aegis. The sequence continues at coordinate 51,858,709 of NC_054706.1, forward strand.
GTTGATCCAGTCGGTGACATGTTCCAGTAGCACACACGGAGGCACACTATTGCCATCTGTAGTAAAACAGGAAATACATTTACTGCAATTTCAGGACTTCTACAATTTTCATAAAATCCACTAGCACTGGGATCAGAGATTTTAAATATTTACTAGCCACGATTAAAAATTCACTAGCCCTACTTTACTTTTAGTTAATACAATTTTATTAAATAATAGTAATAATAATATATGTCACCTGCAGAGGGAAACAGAGCTTAAAAACACTAACATTGGGGGGATGGGTGGGGTGGAGCAGGATATTCATATTTGCAAAATAGACTACTGCAACATTTGATCACTAGCCATGGGAATGGGGCTACCATAATCTAGAATCCCTGCTGCATACAAGATATATGCAATAGCATATACCACAAGGCAATACTACTAATGAAAGATTACATGTACTATCAATTGTGTTAATCAGTCATTTCATTTAACCAAAGAAGAAAAGGAAACATAAAAATAAAGGCAATTGTTATGACACATTGTAACCTATGGCTATCTGGTGTTTAATATGCAGTCATTGCAACACTTGGTATAGAGTTTAAGAGAAGAAACCTGCAGTCTCCACATATGCTACTCCTTTTACATATGCTTTGCCATAGGCAAGAAATTACATAAAATGGCCTTTGGCATAGTAGTCATGAAGTACAATCTAATTAAAATTAGCTCCACTATTACATGTGGATCTAACACCAGCCAGTTGGAGCTCATGTCCACCAATCAAAACCTTACTTGCAGAATCCTGCCAGTGATTTAAAAATAATTTGAAAACATTCCGAATTATCCTGAGGGTATACGATATGTTTCATGTGAATTATGAATGCCTTATTTAGACCAGTAGAACTAATTTTAATCAGACTGCTAACAACACAGTCTCCAATCCAGGTCTGTAAGACCAATCACACTTCACCTTTTATAACGTTATTTGGGAGCATACAAATTCTAAAAATATCGGGCGAGTCTATTTTAGTGGCCGCAGTACAGCGAACCATACCAATACGTACGGGGTGGGTTATCAGTCTTCAATTTTACATTAAAAATTATTTATTGTATAAAATAAAACATGTTTTAAGGCATTCGTAATTCACACGAAACATATCGTATACCCTCAGGATAATTCGGAATGTTTTCAAATTATTTTTAAATCATTGGCAGGATTCTGCAAGTAAGGTTTTGATTGGTGGACATGAGCTCCAACTGGCTGCTGTTAGATCCACATGTAATAGTGGAGCTAATTTTAATTAGATTGTCATGAAGTACTGATTGGGATTTAAAAACAAACAAAAACCCATTAGATCCACCAATGGGAATTGATCATAGGACCCATCACACGTCAGGTAAGGATACTACCATTAGCCATATCTGCCACCCCTACTTACAATAGAAACAAAACATGGTCTCTATAAGAAATTAATAGATTTGAGAGAATATTAACATGGTCTGTTAGAACAGGTTAGACTACATATGAAAGTCTTACCAAAGAATGTGAAAGCTGTTGTAACTGATGTGATAAAGTTACACACAAACAGCGGTGAAGTTGATGGAAGTTTTACAAGCACCTGAGAGGGATCGGGAAACAGAAGGCAGTAATCATCGACAAGTCGTTTTGTCAAGGCTAAAACGGGTGTCGAATCAGCTCCTCGTTCCTGAAAATAACACCCCGATAAATATTATTGTGAAAAATAATAACTGATGAAAAATCAAAATCACATATTAAGTGATTAATAGATTAACATAAAAAAAAACAAAAAAACAAGAAGGAAAAAAAAAGAGGATTAATTCTTAATCATGTGGCACTAGTTAGAATGGGAAAAAAAATCAATGGGTCAGCTAAGGAGGTTCAATCCTCCGACCCAAGCACCTCAGGAGAGCAGTAACAGTTTTCGGATAGCACTAAAAGTTATCTGGAAAAATCTACTAAAGGCTTTTTATATCTATTAATGTTTTCTGTTTCTAATCTCAAAATCCTTCTGTAAAAGTAATAACACTTATTAAAAGACAGCATTAGACGTTAAATAAATCAATTAAAGTTTAAAGTTTGTTTGTTTAATGACACCACTAGAGCACATTGATTTTTAAATCATCGGCTATTGGATGTCAAACATTTGGTAATTACATGTAAATCAAATAAACCTACTGGTTCTAAACACTTAATATATCAGTCATCGCTTAAGAATAACACAAACAAGTATTTAATTTTGATATATCGGTACAACCTTCGATTATAGATGTCTTTTTGTTGATGAAATATTCAATAATGGCAATACCAAATCTAAAAAATGTATGTGCGGTTTGTTGTGTCCTTTACTATGGGAGGAAACAAATATGATCTCCGTTTAACTATTTCAGATTTATAAGTCTAAAACAATAATATTAAAAATTATAAACCTGCATCCAGATGGCAGCACAGTCTAAGACAGGACTGCAGCTCACAGATAATGCCATCGATACCAACTTGATGAAAAGTGAGTGGGTGTGATTATCTCCCCTTCCTCCAAAGATGAGGTTGAAGATTTGATATTTTGTCTTTGTTGGTGCTTCTTTAAAACATGTGCATAACATCTCTAACAGTTGCAATTCATGAACAGCATTCAGAGTCTGAAATTAAAACACCCCAATAATTTGAGTAACAATTAAATTATAACGCTACAAATATTTTCAATATTGTTTGTACAATCATTTGGTTTTTTCAGTTATTGCTGAATATAATTCCCATAAACTGTAATTACGTACAGCAAATGTACAAGTGAATTCTTTAGTAAACTGATATAATCTTCTGATTGGACATAAAAAGAAACAGTAAAAACAATACTTTTCAAAGATTATTCAATAGTAATTACTCATCATACCGGTAAACCAGCTGAATACAACCTCTTAAAATTTATTTAATTTTTATTTCAATAAAATTAAGTAGCATACAATGTACTCCATTGAAAATACACCATCCAATTTTCAGTTGTTACCTAACCGTGTACATGTATACAACTTTCGACTACCAGCATAAATCCAGCTATACAAAATTAGTTAATTATATTATATTACTTCTTCACATAACCTTTTTACAAGTACAAATCTGTCTGGTGTGTATCCAATGGAGATGAGTATATTTTGAACATGGAATATGACATAAACCTTTTGTACTCCAGTCCTGCTTCGGAAAAGAATATACTCTTGACATACTTCGGCTGCATAATTTCCTGATCCTTGACCAAGACCTGGAATTGCTGCGCCCTCATGTGATGAAAAACATGACATGAGATACTTCAAGGCATCCTGTGTGCACTTTGGATAGTCAATGTTTTTCAAGTGTAACAGAATGTTGGCCATCACCTGAAATTAATTGGCAGAATATTAATGCATGTGAATATAAATGTGAATATTAACAATATCTGACTGAACAAGATTACGTCCTTTTTTTTTGTCCAATTTTTTTCAGCTTTTATTTTTGCATGTAATTTATTGTTTCGAATTTAATAACAGCAGGTCATATTTTCCTTCGTATTTTGAGTACTGAAGTCCTAATCAATCTAACATAATGTAACAAGTGCTTACATCTATTGACAGTATTTCTGCCAGAAATGAAATTTATGGGTATGGCGCTGTGAAATGGAATATTTACAATGTGTGTGCTGAATGCAACCAGTTGATAGAGGGTATGAGGGTCCTCCCCCAGAAAGAAAATGGGTTAGGTTAAACGGTTTAGGGTTAGGGTTGAGAAAATCATACAGTAATGATAAGTCACTCATTTTGTTAAAAGGTCAACTTAAAAATAAATAAATCTGCAAAACAAAATTGTGTATGGCGCCATACTCATTATACTGTATGGCAGAAAGTCTGATGATTCAAACATATCTGTTTTGAGCACATCCCCAGAGTTCTGAAGAAAAAATGTCCAAGATAACATGGCGATTCAAAACCCTTCTGTGTTACTCAGTGTGCTCACTGTATATACTAGTGTTTTCCCTAGCTTGTTTTAGCATGGTGCGGCAACCATGCCTCAATAGTCTAGTGCCATCTTGCCTTAACCAGCACCATGCTGCCCTGAGATTAAACAAGCCTTTTTCACTAATCAATTCTAAAACAGTCTTTATAAAACACCCAAAAAGGTATTATTAATTAATAAATATGCCTTTTATATCTTTTGCCATTCATTTATTAAAGCAAACACATAAATTACATTAATTTTTATTTCAATTAATTTTTGTCTATTTTTAATGAAATACAAGTGCCCCGAAAATGGTGAAAATGCCCCAAAAGTGTTTGGTCTACCATGCCTTGCCATATTTCTACGAAATCACTATATACAAATGAGGTACCATCAACTACCCAAACAGTGTTCGGCAAATGACAAAAACAAGAATACGATACTTATGGAAAGAATACATGAAATAAAATATATTCATATCAGTTAATGAAACAAATCAACACCATCCAGTAAACAGGAAAGCATATGTTTGGAAAAATAACCTTGTTACACATGCATAATTAATCCTTTTCAATTTTTAAAGCCACTTGACAAAATATGTTTCTGAAATATACACAGTGGATAAACACTTTGATTTTAACATTTTTAAAATGGAAAAATTAAATTTGTCAAGAGCAGTCAGTTCACCTCTTTTCCCCCCATGATCGCTAACAAAACTTGATGTCAAGACAGATACTGGGTATGCAATACATTCATACCAGTGAATAGTTTGTAAAATATCAATTTTCTAATGAACCAATTCTTAATTAAAACAAACACTACAGGAAGGAACCTGTCAGCAATTATGTATGTAACCGGAACATTATTGAAAAGGGGTGCTGTCGGGTTTCTTCCTGTAGTGTGTGCACTAGTGACTAATATGTGAAAAAACAATTTATCAGGGAACTTGAAAATTATCGATGTAAAGGTATTTAATGTCAAATATAGGATTGTTGTTGCATTAGAATGAGAATCTTTGACTACCGTATGGTTGGAACAGACTGCGCAGTTTTGAGATACATTATACTCCTACGGTAAAAAGTGTATAACTGTCCAAATATTCTTGCTCTCTTACGGTCAGAGTATTTGGTTAACTTTCTTTAGGCCTACCCAGCAGTCAAGGTCTCCACACAAAGTGTTGCTATCAACTAGATACTTTTGAATTTCTGGTTCATGTATTAAAGTAGTATTTGGTCAAGTCGACCCAGTACTAAAGTGAGTGGGTAAGTTTTGAGATTTGATTTGACTACACTGTGTCTTAGACTGAGGTAGTTCATCAAGATAAACCTTGAGTGCAAGCGTAACCTCGAGGTTGCACTTGCGCTTGAGGGTTAGGAAAGAGTTCGACCCGTACCCCAGGCCCTCTAATACTAGTAATAGGGGTCTATGACTATTACCATGAGACTGATGAGTCTATTATATTTATAGTCTATATCAAAGTCTCTAAGACTAAGCTAAACCTTAAAATTAACACCAACCATTGAAAGGGGGTACGGGTCGAACTCATGCCTTCGAACCTACCCTAGTTTTTGCTATAGCTACATTTCGAACAAACTTAGTTCATATTGAAAGATTAACCTCGAGCACAAGAGTAGGCCCCAACCTCGAGGTTGCGCTTATGCTCGAGGTTTATCTTGACAAACTAGAACAAACTTACCAAATTATATGTAAGAAAAGTTGTAATATATAACAACAATATTATTCCGGTGGTTTCGTGTACATTTACATAATATACCATATAATAATCGCATAAAAACCTTTTAAATAAATGTCACAAGCTTTAAATGACATACCCTAATTTACACTGAGTGTGTTCTACGTCATCAAAATATGTGGTATTTTTCTTCCGAGGCTATTAGTCCATCAGCCGTATATACGACACTTTGACACGCTTTTGCCACGGCATTGTCCATGGAAGTCTACCGTATTACTTTTGTCGATTTTCTACTATACTACTGATGAATAAGTTGTAGATTTTGAGCATCTTAGGAACATCACATGTCAATAACTAACATAAATTCAATTATATTAAGTTTAAATTGTTGCTACATCACCGAGAGACAGGGAACAACATGCGCTGGTCAGCATAATAAAAGTTATTTTAGCAACAAATCGTTACAATTTACCGATTTTCGACAAGCGGTGATTTCTTTAATCAATTCCACATGGAATAACATTCCCTTCTTTTCAAGTAATGGACACGACTATAGCATTTTATTTCGTACGTACGCTCCAAAAAGGAGTGTCGGTAGTGCACGGGGTACATTAAGTCAATACTTTTCTTAACATAGGCCTACTGTCTTCAAAATGTACATTTTACCAAAGATCAAGAACAAATCATTAAGCAACAATGGGGTTACAGTCAATGCTATTTTAGTTCATATAAATCTAATGCCCGTGGCATAGCTATATTATTTAATAATAATTCTGAATTTAAGGTTACAAACAATATTAATGATAATGCGGGAAATAGATGCTCAATCACTATTACTCATTTATATTTACGGCCCTAACACAGATACACCTGGATTTTTTGCTAATATAAAAAATATTATAGAATCATCTGAAAATAAATATACAATTGTTTGTGGGGACTGGAATCTTGTTCAAGATCCCGCCCTTGATTATTTAATTACAAAAGATTGAATAACCCAAAAGCTTGAAAACAAGTTACAGATTTTAAAGAAACATTAGACCTTGTAGATCCTTGGAGGGAAAACCCCCCAACTTTGTAAAGGTTCTCCTGGAGGCAACAGACCGCAATAAAACAGTCTCGATTAGATTTTTTTTCTTATTTCGCATAACCTTTTATCTTCAATTACTTCAAGTAATATTCTACCAAGTTTTAAGTCTGATCATTCACCAATTACATTAACATTGAAATTAAAAGAAATTGAAAGAGAAAAAGGTTTTTAGAAATTTAACAATTCTTTACTTCATGATCATAAATATGTAAGCTTAGTCAAAGAAACTATAAAATAAACTCTGGAATAATATAAAGATACAGAAAATAAGTCAGATTTCACCATAAACTACCATTTATTATGGGAAACATTACTACTTACGATACGTGGAAAAACAATTATATATTCATCAACTAAAAAGAAAGTTCAAATGAAAGACGAAATAGACTTAAGTACAAAACTAGATGACTTAACAAAAGATCTAGATATTTCAAATGATACTGAAGTAAAAAATAATATTATAAAAGAAATTAAAGAGATAAAAAGTAAAACAGAAGATATAAGTATTAAAAGAGCAAAAGGAAATTTTATACGGTCTAAAGCTAAATGGATGGGAAAAGGCGAGAAACCGACAAAATATTTTTGAAAGTTAGAATAGAGGATTTTTTTTTAATAAATCCTTTTCTGAATTAGAAACTAAGGATGGCAAAATTATTAATAAAACATCAGATATATTATATTAAACAAAAATATTTTATGAAAAATTATAATATAAAAAAGATATTAGTGAAATAAATTTTAATACATTATTTGATGAAAATGTTTTTTCAAAACTTAATGAAAAAGATGCTGAAAAACTTGAAAGTGAATTGACATATGATGAAATATTAATAGTATTAAAAAGGATGGAAAATTAAAAGAGTCCAGGACCTGATGGGTTTACAGCAGAATTCTTTAAATTTTTTGGCATGACTTAAATACATATTTATTAAGATAATTGAATTATGCATATCAAACGGACAATCTTTCTATAACTCAAAAACAAGGTATTATTACATGCATTCCCAAGGGAAATAAGCCTAAATATTTTTTTAAAAATTGGAGGCCAATCTCATTGTTAAACGTTTCATATAAAATTAGTGTTGCCTATTATAATTAGCGAAGAACGAAAAGGTTTCATGTCAGGACGATATGTAGGTGACGTAACAAGACTAATATATGACATCATGGAGTATACAGAAACTCAACAAATTCCTGGCTTATTATTTTTAATTGACTTTGAAAAGGCATTTGACTCTGTAGACTGGGGATTTATTTTTAATGTTCTGAAATATTTTGGTTTTGGTCCTTCAATACAAAAATGGATTTCTATTTTTCATAAAGATTCTGAATCTACTGTTCTTATTAATGGGTTTGCTTCATCCTTTATTAAATTAGAAAGAGGTTGCCGTCAGGGGGATCTGATATCTCCATATATATTTCTCATTTGTGGTGAGCTTCTTAACAGGATGTTAAAAACCCCTCAAAAATATAAAAGGTTTAACAATTGCAAATATAGAATTTTTGTTAACTCAATTTGTAGATGACACAACAGTAATTTTAGATGGAACAGAGAAAAGCCTCTATGCAGTTCTAAATACATTGGAGATTTATGCAAGATTTTCGGGCCTTAAAGTTAACGTGGAGAAAACTAAGCTAATATAGATAGGTTCTAAGAAGAGGAGTAGATACAAATTATGTAAAGAATGGAAATTTGATTGGACACACACGTTTGGTTTATTAGGTATAAAATTTGATATTGACTTAGAAAATATGGTACAGATTAATTATAAGAATAAATTAAATTCAATAAAGAATTTGTTAAAAATTTGGTCTAGTATAATATTAAAGAGCCTTATTTTACCAAAATTAAATCACCTATTTTCAACCCTTCCTAATCCACCTGATGATGATATTCAACTACTACAGAGGCAGTTTTTTCTTTCGTATGGAATGGAAAACCTGATAAAATTAAGCGTACCGAAATGTAAAAAAATATGAAAGATTCTGATTGGAAATGATACTTTTTGTAATTTAGAACTTGGTTCAATTATCCATTTATTTTGAGAATGCACTTTAGTCAACTCAATTTGGACTGATATTCAGAACTGGATTCATATAAAAACGGGCAGCAACATTAAATTTAATAAAGAAAATGTAATTTTTGGTTTTAAAACCAGAAATAATGATCCCGTTAATGCCATTGTACTTGTTACAAAACACTTAATATTTAGTCATTTCAACGCACATGTACCCAGTTTGAAATGAATCCAAAAAGAGTTTGAACTATTATGTGACAAAAGCAGCAGTTTTTTCCGTGTGCAATTATGATAAATTCACCAAATTGTGGTCAATTTGTCACAATTTATTTAAAACTTAGATTGTATTTTTTTCTCTTCTTTTTGATACTTAGTATGTTGTTGTTGAAATATTTATTTTGTTAATATTGATGCAAGTTCTTTAATCGGGATTTAGCGAGTACTGTAGGTTATACATGTTTGGTTTGTGTGTCCATTTGTTGCACTATTTCGGTCGAAACATGGTACCACAAGTTTTGAATACCAGCTATATATAGGGTATGTAACAACATCCGGACGTAGAAAGAACCACACTTTCTACGTCCCTCCGGACTAGAGCGTCGGAAGCAATTAAATGTTGGTACAGCCATGAAAGTAATGTATATGATGATTAATACTATGCGAGCGCCATGGGAAGAGAGAGAGAGAGAGAGAGAGAGAGAGAGAGAGAGAGAGAGAGAGAGAGAGAGAGAGAGAGAGAGAGAGAGAGAGAGAGAGAGAGAGAGAGAGAGAGAGAGAGAGAGAGAGAGAGGAGAGAAGAGAAAAAGAGATTAGTCGCTGCTTACATAATAATGAGTGCTGCTGTAAAAATGATATCCAATGACATTACATGAGAGATCCATAATAATCGTCAGACTACAATAATTTAAGTCTGCATTAAAAGTAGTACAAGCGTATCTTAATCTAGTATGTGACACATTTTTTCTTTTAATTTCAGATTTTTAATTTTTAAATGTTTTTTGAGGGAGTAGAGTTTGGATGGCGGTTAACGGTTGAAACCCCCCCAGACGCAATGATATTAAATTCACGTTTGTATTCTTATACTGAATGTAATGTCTAAACCTCAGAAAACATTGATTTATTAATAATGGACTATTTGGTGTCAAACACTTGATGATTGTGACATATAGGCTAGTCTTATAGGAAACCCACTGCATTTTACCATTAGCAGTAAGGGATCTTTCATGTGTACTTTCTAACAGAGAGGATGGCGCGTACTACGGACTTTGATATACAAGCCGTGGGGCACTGTTTGGGATGGAAAACCCAATGAGAAAATGGGTCCTGTTATTGGCGTCGATGCGGTTTTAAAAGTGTGTGTGTGTGTGTGTGTGTGTATGTGTGTGTGTGTGTGTATGTGTGTGTGACTAATATATATATATATATATATATATATATATATATATATATATATATATATATATATATATATACAAACATACACACACACACACACACACACACACACACACACACACACATTTTTTCACAGATAACCAGCTAGTACAAGTTCAAATACCCTTAACATGTCCATTCAATGTTTAGGCATATCCACATGATCCCAGACTCTGGCATGGACAGCGACTGATCCCATGAAGGAAGGGAATACATTACTGTTGAATACATTTTCATTTATTGGTGCAAAACGCTCTCTCATAATTTCATTTCAACTTATTTTCGAGGCCGGCGCACTCTGTTAAGAGTTTATACCTCATATTATACTAATATAGCATGCTTAAAATAAGGTTAACATATACTGTAAGATTTAATGACAAATATAAACAATAATTTATAACTTTATATAGTTTAATGTATTGACATTCATGTTGAAGAGATACAATGGGTTTCGGTTGCTTTGTATCATGTTCGGAACGTTACATACGATCGTATAGTACAGTTGCTAGCTCTTTCTTCATGGAACAATCGTTTAATGAGTTATTATGTTATATTGACATATTGCTTTTAAATGTGTAGACGCCATTTTTTCTTTCTTGACAGTGTTTTCTTGTTGACTAGTTCTGGGTCGGGTCTGTTAGAAAATTGATCCCTTGTTGATGGTGGGAGAGATAAATATAATCACAACAATGGACATACATTCGCAATTCAAGATATGATGTGACATGCTCCTTTATTTGTTGTAAGCTATAGCCAATTACATATATAGACACACAATGAGATAATACCTACTTCAAAAACACTACATTGATTGATTTACAATGCAACAAACGGACCCTTAGTTACGATCTTCCTGTTACCGCATAACAAATTAGAAGAAACACGGTGAAAAGGAATACGCAAGTTGAACAATATGGGCTCTAACATAAATGAATACACAGTTAAAACACCAAACGAAAAAAGGCCCAAAATCCTTCCAGTAAGTACTGTTTCATCGCATCATACACGGGCATATTATATATATTTTTTAGAAATGGTCATTTTGCTAACCGACATATTGTTAAATTTAGCTCGAAAAGTATAGTAAAACAGTTAACCATTTTACAAAGTAAGTCAAAACAAATGTTAAATAGAAAGTTATGAGCCGATTTGTCTGAACAAATTTGGCAGTTGGTTAAGTGTCTCGGCGTGCGCGCGAGCACGTGTGTGTGTTATGTTATTATAGCTGTATAATTATATATATGTAGTAACGTATAACAGACCATTCCAGAAAACGCAGTAACATACTGTTTTGATACTCCTGTTCATGGGCGTACATGGGGGGGGGGGGGGGGGGGTCGATGGGTTTTAAAATAATTTAATATATCTGACATTGATATCTGACATTATTATATTTACTCAACATAGAAATATATGCCCAATATCTCTGCAATCTATTTTGGAACCCCCCTTTTCAAAACTCAACATAGAAATATATGCCCAATATCTCTGCAATCTATTTTGGAACCCCCCTTTTCAAAATCCTATGTACGCCCATGCTGTTTCTTAAAAACAAATAACTGGTGTAATTTGATAGTTTGTATATTGCTCTTCAACATCAATCTGGTCGTCGTCTTTAAAATTACCGTACAGGAAGGAAGGACATGTCTTATTTAACGACGTACTCCACACATTTTATGTACGGTTATATGGCGTCGGACATATGGTTAAGAACCATAAACATATTGAGAGACGAAACCCGCTGTCGCCACTTCATGGACTACTCTTTTTGATTAGCAGCAAGGGATCGTTTATATGCACCATCCCACAAACAGGATAGTACATACCACGGCCTTTGTAACACCAGTTGTGGAGCACTGGCTGGAACGAGAAATAGCCCAGTGAGTCCACCGACGGGGATCGATCCATGACCAACCGCGAATCAAGCGAACGATTTACCACTGGGCTGCATCCCGCCCCCTACCGTACAGGTCAAAATTGGTTTAAATGAATTCAAATGTTTGATTAAATTATAAAATACCGCTTTAACCATCACCTGGAATGGTTCTAAAGGCACACTGGTATATTTTAAGTGTCATACAGACTTGAAAATGTTATTCTTTTATAGAATATTAAATAAAATTTGCCACCAATATATAAAGGAATGTACCAAAACTAACTGTGTAATATCACACTCAGAATAGCTTGAGCGGAAGTTTGTGATACGTCATACAATTAGATTTGTTATGCGACTGATAAACTAAAATAACTGTTGTATCCTATTAACAGTTCGTTGCTGAACAAAATAATCTACTCGTCAAAATGTAAGTGTGTTGTAAATATTAATCCCCAAAGCAGAATTCACTCGTAGTATGCGCCCTGTGCTGTTATAATTATCGATGAAGTGAATATAGTCAGATGTTGATGCCAGGCAGTGTAGCAGTCCAGATGTTAATGCGAGACTGTAATAGTCCATATTTTGATGCCAGACGCTAATAGTCCAGATGCTGATGCCAAATACTGTAATAATTCAGATGCTGATGCCAAAGACTGTAATAGTTCAGATGCTGATTCTAGGCATTGTAATAGTCCAGATGTTGATGCCAAGGACTGTAATAGTCCAGGTGTTGATGCCAGGCACTGTAACAGTCCAGATGTTGATGCCAGACTATAATAGTCCATATGTTGATGCCATGCACTGAAATAGTCCAGATGTTGATGGTGGCACCAGAATGTTATAATGGTCGGTGGGGTGGGTGGAATAGAGGCACCTATATTATCTATGACACGTGATATAAATAATGACAGAAAGAAACTGTGTGAAAGAATCACCCACGCTAGCTGTACATGAACAAAATGTAAAGAGGGCAGTCTGCTAAGGTCGTCATATCTAGGGAAAGAGACTGCTTCCAGCATCTTTGCTCGTTTTGCCTATCAGCTAGGGCTGGATCATGATGAATGGTGGTATGTATGAGTTGCACGTAGTGATTCATCCGGAAACCTTGCACATCTGCTATGTAGGCCTACTGGTTTCATGTGGCACCAAGAAAGGATGTCAAAAGCGTTGCAAGTGTAACACAGCTCATGTTCAGTTCACAGCTCTGTGTTTGTGAGGGGAAAATGTTCAACCCATTAGCAGGGTAAACACCAACATGTATAATGCAGCGTGTCATTTTATTACACCTGGGGGCAGGACGTAGCCCAGTGGTAAAGCGTCTGCTCGATGCGCGGTCGGTCTGGGATCGATCTCCGTCGGTGGGCCCATTGGGCTATTTCTCGTTCCAGCCATGCACCACGACTGGTATATTAAAGCCGTGGAATGTAATACCCTGTCTGTGGGATGATGCTAATCGAAAAAGAGTAGCCTATGAAGTGGCGACAGCGGGTTTCCTTTCTCAATATCTGTGTGGTCCTTAACCATATGTCTGACGCCATATAACCGTACATAAAATGTGTTGAGTGCGTCGTTAAATAAAATATTTCCTTCCTTCCTTCTTTATGACACCTGATGAATAAAGTTATTGTTAAAGTTGAATAAAGTTCTCGATTGCATATTTAAAAGACACCGAAAAAAGATACCATGTTGATATTCTAAGGTTTGTTGAAGAAACATTTTAAAAGTAAAATTGTTACAGGATTTTTCAAAACGATTTTATTGTTTATATTTGCTATGACGAGCATTATTTTAAAAAAGAAGTGAACATTTTCTTTATTTTTCAAATTCAGAGATATAGCTATTTATTTGTAACTTCTTTTTTTTTTTTTTTTTTTTTACCAAAATTACTGGTGTCGCGTGATGTGATTTTCTTAAAATTGTGACCAATTTTAATCGTCCATTTAGCATTTGTAATAAACAAAAACCAACAAGCTTTCAAATGAGCTATAATGTGGCCATGCGACTATGCGACCATGCGAAACAAATATACTTTTTCTGGTCCCCACCCCCATTAATATGTTGGTTTTCTTGTTTAAATTTTGTTTTTAATTGCCAAAACAAGATAAAAAAGATTATCACAATTCATTGAATTCAAACGATATTGTATTGACAACTACAGAGGTGGCATATTTTAGACAAATGTTTAGGTTTAATATACATTTATTTTAATTGCGACATACAAAGGGTTCTCTTGACCTTGCGACCCATGTGGCATAAATGGCATTTCTCAAAATGACAACCGTTTTTATTTTGACCAATGATGTGTAAATAAGCATTTTCACATAGTTGTCAGCGTTAACTCTATATATGGTTTATGAGAATTCATTTTTTTTTCAATATAAATATGTCTGAGTAATGTACAGCTGTTGAAGCTTGGGAATCCGTCATTACCGCTTGCGGTAATATTTCTCATTATGATTCACAAATAAATTACTATTGGACATAATTTCATTTATTGGTTCAAAACGTACACCTAAATGAGTTTTTACTTTAAATTAAACTAAAATAATCTGCAACTACTGTGACATTTAATTAGGTTTACAAACAAGGAGTTATAACTTTATATAGTTTCATATATTCAAATTTATATCGAAGAAATACAACGGGTTTCAATTCCAATGCATAATGTTCCGAATGTTACTAAATATAGTACCATTGCTCTGCATTGTAAAAAAAGAGAGTTTGTTTAACGACACTACTAGAGCACACTGATTTATTAATGGTCGGCTATTGGATGTCAAATGTTTGGTAATTGTGACATATAGTCTTAGAGAGGAAACCCCTACATATGTTCATTAGTAGCAAGGGATCTTTTATATGCACCATCCCACAGACAGGATAGCACATACCATGATATACCAGTCGTAGTGCACTGACCTGAGCACCGTTCCACGAAGCGATCTTAGCACTAAGACCACCGGAAGTTCATAAGGTAGCTATGATGATAAATAAGTACTTGTAATTAAACGATCCCACGCATAATGTTTGCACAAGAATTTGATAATTATAATGCTTTGCCACTGGGAGTAAACAGTGGTTCCTCGAAAATCATCTACATTATTGCAATAAGAAAAACCCATTTAACAAGACTCGTTAGTTCCTGCAGTTCCAAGTGGAAAGCGAGTTGGATATATGTTTAAACATCGAGCTGTAAGGTAAATGGTATCTAACGTGCACGAATGTAGTATTCTATTTCTTCTATATCCTAAAACCCCCAGATTTTAAACACATTTAAACGTCTTTTCCAACTTAATTATTTGCAGCCCTTTCACTTGTAGCTAACTTATGCGTCACAGTTTCAGGAGAACTCAAATGACACAGATCAATCAATTTCGATCGTGCCTTTATTCATTGGATGGTATGATTGTTTCGATCTGATCATCACCTAGAAGCAGCCAGTCGTATGCCTTTAAATTGTTATCACACGTACGTGTGTTATTGGTATGTGTTATAAACAACGAATGGTATTATCACCGACGGGTGCGTAACAAAACATTTTAAAGTTTGTATGTCTTATTTTAGATTGAAATTGAGATTCAGATTGAGAAGGTCAAGGTCATTGATATTGACGATGCAAAGCAGGAGTTCCGGGCAGAAGTTCGCTTGACATTTTCCTACACAAAACCACAATTATCTTCGAAGGTACCATTATAGAAGTTCCAATTCCCCACTTGTTCATGCACGTTACCTTCATTGCGATACAGTCAAAACGTTAAAGTTAAAGTTTGTTTTGTTTAACGACACCACTAGAACACATTCCGTTATTAATCATCGGCTATCGGATGTCAAACCTCTAGAGTTTTATCGCTCCTTTCAAGTTGCTGTGATTAGTGTGGTGCACTATATTTCACGTATTGTGTTAAAAATTAACAAATGTATTACAAAAAAAACAAACAAAAACAACCAAAAGCCCCCCACCCCAAACAAACAAAACAAACGAAAACAAACCCAAACACCTTCCCCGCCAAAAATAAATATAATAAAAAAAAAAAATAAAAAAGGGAAAAAATATATTGACCGCTTTCTTTGTTCAGTAATGAGCTATATGAACAAAATTTTCAGTTATATTTCTGAAGATTGTATTAATAAATTCACCCCTCTCAAAAAAAAAAAAAAAAAACTGTTTGTGCCTACCTTTGCAAAAATAAATGAAGTTTACAATGATCACTATAATTAGTTATATATGTGAAAACTGTGTGTGCCTGTGTATGCATATATATATAATGATATATATATATATATATATATATATATATATATATATATATATATTTTTTTTATAATGTATTTTTGTAGGTTGAAGAATGGGACCCGCAGATATACTTTCCGAACTGTTCAGAATTTCATCACAAGTATCAAATATTAGATACTGAAAATGATCCACAAAACCTTATTGGAGGTAATATTTCAAGGTTATTATTATTATTTTGACATTCACATAATATAAGTATTACATGTATATATTCCTAGTAATCTACTCACATATAGAGTGGACAATATATTAGTTATTCGATTATACCAGAAAAGGTTGACAGTTAAAATAGTACCAAACGTACGTTAAATACTAAATTTTACTAACTTATTAATTTATTATGCTGGATTATTTAAAGAATTTAAATTTATTTCGCAGAGTGAAGCCCTTATTAAATTATTACGCTGGATTATATAAATAATTTAAATTTATATCGCAGAGTGAAGCCCTTATTAAATTACTACGCTGGATTATTTAAAGAATTTAAATTTATTTCGCAGAGTGAAGCCCTTATTAATTACGAAAAGAGTCGAGAATAAAGCATTTTTTAAGGCAAAGACTGTAATTTATTTAGGGCACATCCTTCGGATTGGTATTCTTTTGAGTTTTAAACAATTGCTTCAAGTTGTTTAAATATGCAATCTGTAATATATTTTTAATAATTAATTGCCATACACACAGAGAGGCAGGCGAGTTGTGTCTTTAACAGTGTTTGATATATAATACATATGGAAATTTGCTCCTATATGTGCTTTACACTGTAATATTTATTACAATAATGGTTTTTATGGGGTTTTCGTTGTAGTTACATAGTTGATGCTACATTTATAGAAATTTTGGAGCTTATGGATTTTCCCTTTGATTTACAGGTTCGTTTGGGTTTCTAAAAGTAGAGTATATATATATAGAATACTAAACAAGCTTGCCTGTCATACCATTTTTATGAAATGAGTGAACAGTTTTGGTATCTAACGAGCGAAAGTCAGTATACCAACACTGTTCACGAGTTTTATAAAAATGGTATGACAGGCAAGTTAGTTTAGTAATTTATTTATTACACACCAATTGCAAAGAATCTACTACGCAGAAGTAAGCACATGTCGACACCTACTACACGTTATTTTTCTACGAATTGGGTCAGCATGTGATCTACGTAACGCTCACGTCACGCCAATATTACACTAGTTAGATATTGAGTGATTGTTATGACATGAGCAATATCTTACACTGGTGTGTAATAAATTTCAATTTAAACTTAGAATAAGATACAGACAATGAAAGAAAAATGGATGAACAGAATGAATGAACGACAATAAATAACAGAAACAAAAATAATTGATGGATGAATGGACGGGTGGAATGGGTGATGAATGAATGGATGGATAGATGAATGGACGAATGAATTTATAAATGAAGGAATGAAATATTTCTTGTAAGTTGAACTTAGTTCATGCTATAAAAATTACTGTACTAGTTTAAAGTTGCAATCTCGGATATGATTATGATGATTAATTATTAATATTTAACCATTTATAATATATTTCTTGTAGATGCAGTTGCTAAACACCAAGTGTCAAAATCAAGGCAATAAATCCTATAAGTTGAAAGCGAAAACACACGTTTGATAAAGTTTTTTCCCCGATTTTGATTCAAAAAGAAGGGAAGTGAGATTTCAGCTTGAACATATAATGAATATTCATTACTCTTTAAGAAACTGCACGTCGAGGTATCATCAAGGAGACCGAAAACTGAGGTGGAAATAAAAGAAGGAAAAACCGCTGAGAACGTTGTCGTATTTGATTCAGTATTTAAAGGTATGTATCACTCAAGACTAGTCCACCGACCTTGGTGGTGTCTGGTTAAGCCAGCGGACATATTGAAAGGGGTTGCTGTCGGGTTTTTGCCTGTAGTGTTGCAGAACAGCAGGATATAAGCATCAACATTAAAACCGGCCTCAATGGTGTAGTAGTTAAACCATCGAATATAGGGTGTACACTACCAAATCAAATCCCATAGACGACAATAGTAACATATACGGCTAAAACTCCTACCTGCAACGTATCAACCGACATAAACGCCACGGATATAAATACTACCACCCCTTACACTTAAAGTGAATCAGAAAACAATGGGGGTCAAGCTGCTCGTTTCTGAGATAACGGGTAACGTCTATGACTACCCTAGTTTCGCACAAAATTTGAGTACTTTTTTTTACAGGTACCCCATACATGTTTCAAGCACAAGGCTACTTGACACATTGGTACTAGATGAAATAAAATTGCACATTTATTTTACCCAGATGAAACTATTATTTTTTACAACCAACACACTCACATTTATAACCAATCACAGGACTTGTGGTGTTCACTTCTCTATCAAAAGTTCGGTGCACCTCGAACTTTGACCCAGCCGGAAGTTATTTGGTATAGTACTACCTATAAGGCTGGTAGGTACATGGTTCACATCCAGGTACCAGTTCCCACCCAGAACGAGTTTAACGACTCAATGGGTTGGATGTAATGCTACAGCACCGACGTCTCTCTCACTAACCAGTGACTACTAATTAACCATTAACCCACTGTCCTGGACAGACAGTTCAGATAGTTGAAGTATGTGCCCAGGACATCGTGTTTGAATCTTAATTGGATACAAGCAGGGAAATAACAATAAATGAATGAACGAACGAAAATCAAGCTAAAATAAAATGACTCATGCTTTTCTAAATTGCTTTTTGTTTCTTCATTCAGCTACCCAGGGATGGAAATTGGAAAAAATATTTACACAAAAGATAGTTGACGAAAATGAAGGTCGGCCTACACATGATCCACGGCGATTGAACAATAAAGAAGGTTACGTATCAACACTCTTGAACATGTTATCCATGTAGTTGTAAACCCTAATTAGCCGTAGTTTAAAATGTGCCGAGGTGTCGTTAAACCAATATTTCTTTCTTTGCCTTTGCAGATACATGATTATCATTGGCAGCCCCTGCGCATGCTGTAACCTCACCGTGGTGCAGGGGTGTAACATTTTCTTTGAGAATGGTGAGAATGGCCAATACAGCACAAAATGAAATTTTGAGTAAAATTCAGTATCTATCTGTGATATTTGTATGTTTGCACAGTTCTTTACACTATTTTTGTTTGAATCTTGAATTTTTATATTGATGTTGATCATCACCTTATTTGTTTGCATTACCATAGTTTGACACCCAATAGCCGATGTATTTTTCGTGCTGGGGTGTCGTTAAACATTCATTCATTCATTCATTCATTGGCAGCAGTCACAGTTTCGTTTTGGGGGATGCTGTGGCGTACGAAGTTTCTAGGGAGGTTTGAGTGATGCCCTCCCGGAAAGTATGATATTAAAATATGAAAATTTGCTTTTAGACCGGCCTTGGTGGTATAGTGGTTATGCCGTTGGAATTGAGGTTGCTAGGTACTGAGTTCGTATCTCACCTGAGGCAATAGAGGATTCTTCATGCCAGTACCGGTTGCAAGCCATAATGAGTGCACCGCTAGGCTCAATGGGCCACATACACTGAACAGTAGGTTAGGAAGGTGTCAAAGGGTGTGTGTGTGTGTGTGTGTGTGTGTGTGTGTACGGTATTTGTCTTTATGTTAAATGTTTGTGGCGTGTTTTGTTTTCCAAAAACAAATTGCTTTTTGCAGGTTTCAATCCTCAACCCCCCACCGACCACTCCCTCTCCCCCACACACACTCCACACGCAAACTAACATTAAATCATACTGCGAAATCATTGAAGACAAAGCTGAATATCCACTACGTTATAGAATTAATAAATAAATAGATTATAATTTTTACTTTGTTGAGATTGATTTCTTTATTGTATTTAACTAATACAAATCATGTTTTGTTTCAGCCAGTGCACCACGACTGGCATATCAAAAGCCGTGGTATGTAATACCTTGTCTGTGGGATGGTGCATATTAAAGATCCCTTGCTGCTAATCGAAAATAGTAGTTTATGAAGCACGACAGCGGGTTTCCTCTCTCAATATCTGTGTAGTCCTTAACCATATGTCTGACGCCATATAACCGTAAATACAATGTGTTGAGTTCATCGTTAAATAAAACATTTCCTTTGCTTTCCTTTCCAATATTGTAAAATGGTTAAAGCTGGACTGTTATAACTACATAATGTCCATCTTGTTAGTGGCATTAAATTGTAAGTAGAACACAGTACATTTGCATATTGCTTGCTGTACTGTAGGGATCGACAGAAGATGAACAACGATGTAGATGTACAAACCAAGTCAGTAGTTTCTCTCATCCTAAGGGCAAAGCCATTCCATGAAATTTATTTTGTTTAACGACGCCACTAGAGCACATTGATTTATTAATCATCGGCTATTGGATGTCAAACATTTGGTAATTTAGACATATACATGTAGTCTTAGAGAGGAAACCCGCTACATTTTGTTCATTAGTAGTAAGGGATCTTTTATATTTTATATGCACCATTGGACCCATTGGGCTATTTCTCGTTCCAGCCAGTTCACTACGACTTTTATATCAAAGGCTGTGGTATGTGCTATCCTGTCTGTGGGATGGTGCATATAAACGATCCCATGATGCTAACAGAACAATGTAGTGGGTTTCCTCTGAAGACTACTGTCAAAAATCACCAATAGCCGATGATTAATATATCAATGTGCTCTAGTGGTGTCGTTAAACAAAACAAACAACGTTTTGACTGTATCGTAACGAAATTAACGTGCATGTACAAGTTGGGATTGGAACCTCGATAATGGTACCTTCGCAGAAAAATGTGGTTTTATGTAGGAAAATGTCAAACTACCTTCTGCCCGGAATTCCTGCCTGGCATCATCAATATCAATGACCTTAATCTTTTTAAACTGGATCTCAATTTTAGTTTGATATAAGACATACAGACTTTAAACTATTTTGTTACACACCCGTTGGCGAGGACATCTATCGTTGTTTATGATAACACGTACTAATAATACACATACGTGTGATAACAATTTAAAGACATATTACTGGCGGCTTCGTCCCAGATTGAAATTTCCACCATCTTGAGGGGACGTCTTCTATCCCGCATGTTCACATATAATCTATTCTATAGATCTCTCAGTATGCAATGTGTACCCACAACGCGATCTTGATTTTTCAGTTATCAGAGCAAACATTCTGAAACAGAATAAGAAGTTCAAAATCACGTTGTATGCCAGGAGACAGTGGAAGTTTTATTTCTTTAACGTCATCTTTATCAATGTGAGTACGTTTGTTTCATTCGTTTTTTACACACCCGTTGGTGAGACCATCATGCGTTATTTTTGATAACACATGGGTTGTTTACACACGTACGTGTGTTAACATTTCAATACATACGACTGGCTGCTCCTAAATGATGACCAAGTCACCAGTACCATGTATCCAATGGAAAATAACACGGTGCAAATATATTACACTGTGCCCTTTCTATAATTTTGTGATACCCCTCCACCCCACTCCCCATTACAAAATCCTGGATCCGCCCCTACTGGTTCCCATCCATAGTGAGATTTAATGGGACAGACCATATTTTTAACCTAGACCCTAGTTTCAACCGGTAAAAATGGACACTAAGTTTGGTTAATTTACAAACCTGTAACAAATTTGAATACAATAGAGTGAAACAAGAGTCTGACGTTAAAATACACTTAAAATAGACTAAAACGCTATCCAATAATCATTACTACTCAGACGCACGTGCGTTTTTAAAAATATTGTATTAGAACACCAGGATGACCAGAAACATTTCAATTGTACGGAAATGGAATAATC